>NW_006795229.1:3523-41709 GCF_000442215.2 Lipotes vexillifer | reverse complement strand
TAGGGAAAGCAAATGTCTGTAAAACCTGTTAGGGTCTCAAAATGCCCTCTTCACCTGAACCTCCTACAAGCCCTGTCCTTCCTTCAAAGTTCAATTTAGTGCTCACATTCTTCAAAAAGCCTTTTCTCCCCTTTCAGTCCTTGGTGATAACCCCCTAACTTGAGCAGCTGTTATATATTTGGTACACAGTACCTGGTAGATTTAATTACTTTTTATGTTGCTCTTGTCTTTCAAATTATAACAAGGCCCTTAAAGTAGGGTCTCTTATTACAGAGTCCCAAGCATAGTGGGGCACTGTCAATAGATGTAGGTGTTTTTTTGTTTTTTTGTTTTTTTTTTTTTTTGCAATCTGTGGGCCTCTCACCGTCGTGGCCTCTCCCGTTGCCGGACGCGCAAGCTCAGCGGCCATGGCCCACGGGCCCAGCAGCTCCGCGGCATGTGGGATGCTCCCGGACCGGGGCACAAACCCGTATCCCCTGCATCGGCAGGCGGACTCTCAACCACTGCGCCACCAGGGAGGCCCAGATGTATGTGGTTTTAATAGAGATGATTTTGCCTCAAATTTATGGAGCTCCTGTTTGGCCCCTTTCATTGTATCAAGCAAGGAGAGTGCCATAGAATGAATGCTTTTCCCCCCACAACCCTCCCGCCCCCTACCACCACCCCACCCACCACCCCACCCCCACCATATGTTGAAACCTAACGCTCAATGTGCTGGTGTTAGGAGGTGGGGCCTTTGGTAGGTGATTAGGTCATGAGGTTGGAGCCCCCATAATGGGATTAGTGCTCTTATAATGGTGCCCCTTCCGCTACGTGAGGACACAGGGAAAGACAGTTAACTGTGAACAAGGAAAGGGGCCCTCGGCAGACACCAAATCTGCCAGCACTTTGATTGCTACTGGAAAGGAGAGAAACCAACCTCCATAACTGTGAGAAATAAATTTCCATTGTTTATAAGCCATGCACTTGTCTATGGTATTTTGTTATGGCAGTCCAGTCGGACTAAGACAGGGAGAAAGCAAGCAATGCTAAATTTCTGCTGAATGAATAAATAATTTTTCAAACCATGTAGATATTCATAAATTCTAAACATAAGTACAAGGTAACCAGGCTCAGGCTGTCATTTATCTAGGTACACTCCTTCAAACAGCAGTCTCAGAAGACTTTTTGTTGTATAAACATATCTGAGGAACACAACTACTATACCACCCTCTTGACCATCTGCAGCCCACACTTTCTATTAAAAGTTCTGAGAAATCCAGGAGTAAAGATACATTTTGAACTCAACCTTTAACCCTTCATTCCCTAAACTTGTTGGACCATGTAACCTTACATAGTTTAAAATTGCTGTTTTGTGGAACACACTTTGAGAAACAAATGGAAATGCACGTTTTGAACAGCATCTAACCCACCTATCTTCACCAGAAGGGAGTGGTAGGTGGGATGCTGCTCAGGTGAAGCTGTGGAGGCATTTCTCGCACAGGACCACATCGTCATTTTCTCGGCATCTTTCTATGGTTCCTTGACCAACAGAGTGAATTTCATAGCTACTTGTTAAATACTAAAAGTTCGGCACACTGCTATTCTCATGAAAGCATATACTCCATACATTTAATAATGATGTAGCGAACAAGAAAACTAACTCTAACTTGAGGACAAATTATAAGTTAAAAAAAAAATTAAGTGTAGGCTGGCACAGGTTGGAAATGTTTAAAGCCATTTTGCCGCAATAAAATATAGACAAGTCCCTGAATGTATCTATCTGTTGTCTTGTATTTCAGGAAAAATAAAAGCATCCTTCCTATATTCAGTTATTCAGAGTTCAGATATTTTTCTGCTGAGTCACATCAGATAATTGTCACCTGCCTAATTTTTAAAACAGTTATTGTTGTTGTTGTTGTTTATCCTATACACTAAAACCTAGGACATGGGAATGACCACTGTGGTGGTTCTTGCTCAACGTAAACCAGGACACTTGTAGTTCTGGTTGCACTGGGCAACAATCTTGGAAACATGAGGGAAATCACTGTAAGAATGAAATCAGCAAGCAAATAAACAAGGGAATGAAGTCCGCATGAGGCCTGAAGAGAGGGAAAACAAAAAATAACAGAATTTTTGCTCCAACTAAAGCCTTCCTTACTTCTGCTTTGTATGCTACATGAGATAATATATCTTCTTTAATATTTAGGCTTAAGTTAGATTTTTCTTCCACTTACAAATAAAAACATCATACTTGATATAGAATCTGGTCCTAAAAGTGGGGTCTTATAAGCAATAGACCCCAAAACATAGAATGAAGTTAGTACAGTGATGACACCTACACCCCAGGCTGTGAAGTTGGCTATCTTCATAATGTGCTAGGGCAACAGCTGCTTCAAATGTTGCCCATCTCTATCTAGGGGCTCAAACCATGAGTTCATTGAGGCTTTAGCTCTAGGATACTTACTAGGGAAACTTTGGTATTTTAAATTATGTGGTATATAAGTGAGAGACTCAGTAAGAAGCAGAAAGCACACTCAGCTGCAATTTTGAGAACTTAATGAAGAGACATTTTATACAGGTGTAAACAGAGTTAATGGAACCAACTTGGAATCTGAGGCACCTACATGTTGATGATACTAGGAAGCCATTAGCATCCTTGGGCCCATAGGGCTAAGGGAAAGAAACAGTTTTACTGGAGCAAAGTGAAAGTGAAAGCTATGAAGGAATACAACCACTGCAGGAACTGTGGCAACATGATTCAGAAGACGTTTGCCAGTCTCCCACAGATTACTCCTCCTAGCCAAATCACAACTGGTTACTTTTTACCAAAAAGATCTACAAAAAGAAAGGGAGGGAGGAAAGGAGGGAGGGAGAGAAGAAAAGGAAGATGAAGGGAAAAAAGATTGGGATGTTGGGATGCACGTCTTGTTTGAAGGCATTTTGGACGATTTTGATCTAATGTTCCTATGTGATAGGTTTGTTTTTACTGTTTTTCCCTCAAATAAGAATCTGGATCTCATTGTTAGGATAAAATCTTAATGAGAAGTCCTCTAATGTGTCTCATCTGATTATCAAAGATACACTTGTCACCCCTCTGCCGGCCAGATGACAAGAAAACAGAACTCACATCAGAGTGGCTTCCCTGGCATTGCAGTGGTTAAGAATCTGCCTGCCAATGCAGGGGACACGGGTTTGAACCCTGGGCCGGGAAGATCCCACATGCCACGGAGCAACTAACCCCGTGCACCACAACTACTGAGCCTGTACTCTAGAGCCCGCGAGCCACAACTACTGAGTCCACGTGCCACAACTACTGAAGCCTGTGTGCCTAGAGCCCGTGCTCCACAACAAGAGAAGCCATCGCAATGAGAAGTCCACACACCACAATGAAGAGTAGCCCCTGCTCACCACAACTAGAGAAAGCCCACATGCAGAAACGAAGACCCAACGCAGACAAAGATAAATAGATAAATAAATTAATTAATTAAAAAAGAAATAACATCAGAAGGTTGGGTGTCATTGTGTGGGAGGCAGGATTTAAAACAAAATTGCTTTGAGGGCACAAGTTAAACACTACATTGCTCCCAGAAGCCAGGAATGTGGAGAAAAGAGCGTGGCTAGAGCACCGGTCCACAGCAACCTGGGTAATATGCTTCCATGTATGAAATGTCATTCTGCCTTCTCCTTACCTATCTCTACTCCAGGCTCATAGGCAAACCTTCAACCACAAGAAATATGGGGTCCAGAATGAAGAGTATACTGAAGAAACTACTCATTTGAAATACTTATACTAAATTTTCACCACACACACACAAAAAAGAGTCCAAGGAATAGAAAAGAGAAAGGAGTGTTTGGAGGAAAGAGATGGAAAGAGGGTAAAATGAAACATAAAACAAGATATTGGAGCAAATAAAAATTTTGTAATAGGAAAGACTATAAGATTACAACAAACAAACAACTATTTCTAAACTGTAAAATACTAAATAAATGTGAGGTAAATTTTAGAAGAAAAGTATATGTCAGCTTTTCATCTAATGATTATTTTCATGATATACTTCATTGTGCATGTCTCATTGCTGTTGTTTCAATAAAATCAAACGTAAAAATAGGGTCATAGGAGTTCAGATAATTAAATCCAAAAATTTTTACATAGACTCCAGAAAACAGGATATTTTAAAATATTCCCTGAATGTATATGCCTGTTGTTAAAAATAGATCTGTGAAAGCCTGAATACAATAGATCTACAATGTTGTGTTAATTTCTGCTGTACAGCTAAGTGATTCAGTTATACATAAACATATATTCATTCTTTTTCTGATTCTTTTCCCATATAGGTTATTACAGAATATTGAGTAGAGTTCCCTGTGCTATACAGTAGGTCCTTGTTGGTTATCTATTTTATATATAGTAGTATGTGTATGTTAATTCCAAGCTCCTAATTTATCCCTCCCCCCCTACATTTCCCCTTTGCTAACCATGTTTGTTTTCTAAATCTGTGAGTGTGTTTCTGTTTTGTAAATAAGTTAATTTATATCATTTTTTAAAATTAGATTCCACATATGAGTGATGTCATATGATATTTATCTTTCTCTGTCTGACTTACTTCACTAGTATGATAATCTCTATAGGTCCATCCATGTTGCTGCAAATGGCATTATTTCACTTTTTTATGGCTTAGTAATATTCTGTTGCATATATGTACCACATCTTCTTTATCCATTCCTCTGTTGATGGACACTTAGGTTGATTTCATGACTTGGCTATTGTAAATAGTGCTGCAATGAACATTGGGAGATGCATGTGTACTTTTGAATTATGGTTTTCTCCAGATATATGCCCAGGACTGGGATTGCTGGATCATATGGTAGCTCTATTTTTAGTTTTTTAAGGAACCTCCATACTGTTCTCCATAGTGGTTTTACCAGTTTATATTCCCACCAACAGTGTAGGAGGGTTCCCTTTTCTCCACACGCTCTCCAGCCTTTATTGTTTGTAGACTTTTTGATGATGGCCATTCTGACTGGTGTTAATTTCTTGAATTTGAAATTGAAAAGTGACTCCTTAGGAAGATTATCTAGATTTCCACCATTTACTAAATGTGTTTCTGAATATGAAATAGGTTCTTATATAATATTTATACTTAAATTTTGAGTATGATATTCAGAGACTCCATTACAAAACTTAAAATGAAACCACACTGGGAAATCTGGTTCAACAATTGGACACCTCCCCCAACCTCTCTAGTGCCCCCAAACACTTCCCTTTCAAACTCATGTAAAACATAATCAGTCACATGTGAAACTAGATATCTTTAAATATGGTTCTTTAAACTTCATTGGGGTGGAGAAATCATTTAAATAATTTGGTTTTTCCTGCATTTCCCTTCTAGATTCAGCTGTTTTTATGACCCATTTTACATATCGTCAATAAGAACTTGAAGGCTTAAAGCCAGTTTTATCTATTGAATGGGATCATAAGATCTGCACAGACCTTTAACTCAATGCCACAGGTACAACTTTTTTGTTTTTCCTTGACTGAAGTATATTTGATTTACAATGTTCTGTTAGTTTCTGGTGTACAGCAAAGTGATTCAGTTATACACACATATATATTTTTTCATATTGTTTTCCATTATGGTTTATTACAGGATATTGAACATAGTTCCCTGTGCTATACAGTAGGACTGTGCTGTTTATCCATTTTATATACAGTAGTTTTGTATCTGCTAATCCCAAACTCCTAATTTATCCCTCCCCCACTCCCTTTCCCCTTGTGTAACCATAAGGTTGTTTTTTATGTCCGTGAGTCTCTTTCTGTTTCGTAAATAAGTTCATTTGTATCATATTTTAGATTCCACATATAAGTGATATCATCCCTTTTAAAATCCCATCAGGAAAAAAAAATATTTAGGAATAAATATGACCAAGGAGGTAAAAGACTTATATCTGAAAACTATAAAACTTTGATAAAAGAAAGTGAAGATGATTCAAAGAAATGGAAAGATATCCCATGCTCCTGGACTGGAAGAAGTAATATTGTTAAAATGGCCATACTACCCAAAGCAATCTACAGATTTAATGTGACCCTATCAAACTACCCCTGACATTTTTCACAGAACTAGAACAAATAATCCCCATAAAAGACTGAGCACTGCCAAAGCAATTATGAGGAAAAAGAACAAAGCAGAGTCATAACCCTCCCAGACTTCAGACAATACAACAAAGCTACAGTAATCAAAAGCTACAGTAACACAAAAACAGACATATGGATCAATGGACCAGAATAGAGACACCAGAAATAAACCCACACACCTATTGTCAATTAATCTTCGACAAAAGAGGCAAGAATATACCATGGAGAAAAGACAGTCTCTTCAGCAAGTGGTGTTGGGAAAGCTGAGCAGCCACATGTAAATCAATGAAGTTAGAACACTCCCTCACACCATACAAAAAATAAACTAAAAATGACTTAAAGACTTAAATATAAGACATGACACCACAAAACTCATAGAAGAAAGCACAGGCAAAACATTCTCTGACATAAATCGTATCAATGTTTTCCTAGGTTGTTCTCCCAAAGCAATAGAAATAAAAGCAAAAATAAACAAATGGGACCTAATCAAACTTATACGTTTTGCACAGCAAAGGAAACCATAAACAAAATGAAAAGACTACCTATGGTCTGGGAGAAAATATTGGCAAACGATACATCCTTTTTTAAAATATATATAAAGTTATTTATTTATTTATTTTTGGCTGCACTGGGCCTTCATTTCTGCACACGGGCTTTCTCTAGTTGTGGCGAGTGGGAACTACTCTTCTTTGCGGTGTGCGGGCTTCTCATTGTGGTTACTTCTCTTTGTTGTGGAGCATGGGCTCTAGGCACACAGGCTTCAGTAGTTGTGGCTCGTGGGCTCAGTAGTTGTGGCTTGTGGGCTCTAGAGCACAGGCTCAGTAGTTGTGATGCATGGGCTTAGTTGCTCCGTGGTAGGTGGGATCTTCCTGGGCCAGGGCTCGAACCCATGTCCCCTGCACTGACAGGCGGGTTCTTAACCACTGCACCACCATCCGTTTTTAATAAAACCTAAGTATGTTTTCAGCACAGTCCCTGCTTTACAGAAGCCACAACGTTATTCCCTCTAGCAGGTCTCTTACCCCTATGATAAGGTCTGTCACACTGTTATAATTATCTCTTTATTTCCTTGCTTCCTCCATTAAACTATAGGTTCCATGAACATTTTATTCAATCTTCATTACATTGCTAAATGTTTCCAGTTAGTATATTCTCATTATATAAGAAGATTGAATAAATGACTAATTTACATGTACTTAAAGTGAAAGAAATGGACTGTTTTTCAGAATATAATTTATATTCTGACTTTAAAACTGCCAGAGGTTTTGGATTACCCTCAAAGTCCTGAGGAGGAAAGACTTTTTAAATAATTTTACAAAATACAACAAAGAAAATTCTTATAAAATATTTTCATACACGTGAGACCAAGAGTTAATGTAAAACACACGTAATGATAAAAATCACTAGAGGCTCATCTCTCTGTGGCTGCCAACTGACTAAACCATATTGCTTAAAATCAAATCCATCCATTTTGTAAGTTTCTTTTTTTTTTTTCTATAGCTGAGATTACAATCTATCATTTAGAGAGAATCTGACACCTAGATAAAAGCAAGTACATAAAAAGGAATCGAAACTGATGCAGAAGGAAGAAAGTACAAATAGGCTGCTTTTCTGCTAGTTAAAATGACAAGGTTCAGAGCTGAGGAGATAGCAGGAGATAGCATCAGAGAAAAAATTTTTCGGTCATTTTTATCCAGTGACTTGTAGGTGAAGGAACGTGGAAACATGTCAAAAATTAATCATATCTTCTAAGTTCATTGTTCTAAAAATCCTTCCTCCCTCTTTCCTGCTATTCTTTGCATTTAAGATACTCTTTAGTATGAAATTAATTTCATATTTGCTTTAAAGATAATAATATCTAACCAGTCTGCTTACCGTGTGAAAAATTTAATCACAAACCAGTCAGAAAATAATTAGCAGTCAAGCCATAATTATCATGTACATTTAGTACATGGTGTACCTATTGTTTTACACTTGGTAAGTATACTAAGCAAAAGTATGCTTCTACATCTTAAGGGCATCTTAAAAAAAGGATTTCTATCCATTTGTAAGCTAATCATTGGGAACTGGGGCTGGTTATGATTTCCACAGTTTCTTACTGCAACCAAGAACCATAATCAAAAAAATCAAGGCAGTAAATGCTTCAAAAATACAAATGCGTTTAGTAGCTTAGAAAGGAATAATGGTGTCAAATCATACAATGTGATGGAAAGTACATTGTAAAGAAGGAAAGAAGAAAGAAAGGAAGGTAGGAGAGAGGGAAGAAGGAAGAGAGGGAAGGAGGAAAGGGTCCTGTCTTGGGCATATACTACACACTGAATAAATTCTATATTATTTTTCTATTAGGTTAAAGCATATGAAATTACTGATATCATTTTTATCTAAAAAAACATAATTTTCATATAGTTCAACCCTAGTATGTTCAAGGTTATTTTTCAAAATTTGTCTTCATATCGGACTAGTGGTGAATGAATAATGTGGCAAGGCACTCCCATCTGGACTGGCCTTCTTAGATGGCCAGGTCTGTCAGGTTCAGTTTGCACGACCAGAACCTCTTCTCTACTGGGAACCAGAAGCCTACAAGTAGCTGTTTTCCACAAGGTGTTTAATTCTTCACTGCAAAGGAATGCTTTTGTTTCAGAACCCTTGTCATCTGTGTTGTGATTTGCCCAATCAGGACTTGCCATGAAATCTACATGCCATTCTCCCCACCACTAATACATCTAATACCGTGGGGTTTACCAGATCATATAGGCCAGGTAGCAAAGCTACTTTTTTTTTTTAAATAAATGTATTTATTTTATTTATTTATTTTTGGCCGTGTTGGGTCTTCATTGCTGCACGTGGGCTTTCTCTAATTGCAGAGAGAAAGCCTACTCTTCATTGAGGTGCGTGGGCTTATTGCAGTGGCGTCTCTTATTGCGGAGCACAGGCTCTAGGCGCGTGGGCTCAGTAATTGTGGCTCAAGGACTTGGTTGCTCTGCGGCATGTGGGATCTTCCCGGACCAGGGCTCAAACCCGTGTCCCCTGTATTGGTAGGTGGATTCTTAACCACTGTGCCACCAGGGAAGTCCAGCAAAGCTACTTTTACTGCAACTTAGACCTGATACAAAGCCCTTTACTGGGCCCAGTCAAAATAGCAGCCTTTTATGTCACTTATCTAGGTCAGAAGTGCATTCAAATATGTGGCTTCCAAAACCCAGTGAGGGTCACAGGGCACTGGTGCTTCCTTTTTTGTGATAGGTGATGTGAGGTGTAATGATTTGTCCTCTATTTTGGACAAAAGTTCCAAGATAATGCCTAATGTTGGTTGGGTCTCCTTAGCTGTGTATGGTTTATAATGTTTGAAGGGGTTCTTTAGGGTCTAGAGGAGAAAAAAGCTAATCAGTTCAGAGGACCCAAGTAACACTTCGTGAAAAAATATATTTTCTAACTTTTTATAATTAGTTCTAGAAATGCCTAAATTAACACTTAAGTAAATATGTGTCCATAATTAGTGTAGGCAACTATATACCTCATTATAAATTTATATATAAAATATATTGTATAATTACAGTGGTGTTTAAGGTAATTGTTATATGTCTATAATTAGCATAAACACAGGTATTTATTTTTTATTTTCAAATTATCTGCCTTAATCTACAAATAAAGATATTTAAGCAAATAGATACATAATTAAATACAACTGTTAAATTAAAATGAAGATCAGAAAAAAAACAAATTAGATTTTTTTAAGCTCAGAAAAAAAATAAGAAAAAAGCACCTAAATGGAAGCCACAGGTTCCTACTATAAAACACAAAAAAGTATGTATGGTCCATACAAAGAATTATACACACATAAAAACAAATTATATACAAAAGTATTGTCTTTGACCTTTTTTTCTTTTTTTTTGCCTCCTTTCTTTTTATTCCCTAATCAGCTTGTCCAGTTCTTGGGCTCTATAACAGCATTCCCTGTAAGCAATAAAGAACTCAAACAAACATTAGTCCCTGTTTCTTTCGTTTTCATGAAGTCAACCAACAATCATTTTTGGAACACCTGCCATATTTCAGGCCCAGGCTAGGTTCTAGGATTATAAAGATGTGCAATACATGATACCTGTTTCAGAGAACTTCAGTCTTTCTGAGAAACTGGATATGCCTTACAACACACACTTCTGGAATACTATACTGATAGAAGTATGCACGAAGACCATTGGAGCATCCCACAAGACAGGACCAGATTTTCCTAATGAATATAGAAAAGTTCCATAGATGTTGTACACTTCCAATGTATATGTTAGGAAAATAATTTTTTCCCAAGCAGTTGTGATTAAAATGCAACCATTTAGGGACTTCCCCGGTGGTGCAGTGGTTAAGAATCCGCCTGCCAATGCAGGGGACACAGGTTTGAGCCCTGGTCCGGGAAGATCCCACATGCCACAGAGCAACTAAGCCCATGCACCACAACTACTAAGCCTGCGCTCTAGAGCTCACGAGCCACAACTACTGAAGCCCGAGCGCGTAAGCCCGTGCTCCGAAGAGAAGCACCGCAAGGAGAAGCCCACGCACCACATCAAAGAGTAGCCCCCACTCGCGGCAACTAAAGCCCGTGCGCAGCAACAAAGACCCAATGCAGCCCAAAAAAAAAAAGCAACCATTTGACTATTTGCATGAATTAGGCTGTTTTAAAAATAGATTAATCTTGGTTTAATAGTGAGTTCCTAATGAAGTTAAAGTGAAGACAGAACATCAGTGTTAGTGATGAAATATTATCCAAATGTATATTTAGGGACTATGTCTCAATGGGATCCTTTCCTTTAAAGTTTTGAAAATGCTTGTCCCTATCTGTAGAATGCTAGTAGTATTGCATTTGTAGCCATAACACAGTTGCAGAATTCCAAAAGGACTATTTTGTTCCCATTTATTATAGTAAAAAAAGGAATCCTTGCTGAATATAAAACATTGCTGTTTTGATTATGTGAACTGATTGTGTGTAATTTTGCTGCTTCTTTTTATGTCATCATGTCCATTGAATCCCTTTTAAAGGAAAATCATTTTCTAGACTAAAATGTTATCATAAGAGCAGCTCTACTTTTGCTGACATGATTTTGATTAGGAAATTTAGATCTTCACTCTATATGAATACATTAGAAGAGGATTACTCTGATCGAGGCTCCACAAGAGAGCTCAAATATACCACAAATAAATAATCAAGCATCTTGTATGAATTTAAAAATAAATCATGTATCATAAAGTAAAAATGGCCAGTTTAGGCTCTGAAAGAACACAGAAAGCATTGCTAATTTGTAGCAGAGTGAATCCAGTAGCATGGGTTTTTAATTAGATGGCAGAAACAGTAAGGTGACAGGGCTGAGAACAGGTAGATCATCCAGGAATAGCAAAGTACCGAACACAGAGACAGCTGGTGCAGTACTGCCTTGGTGTCAGAGATCGATGCTGCATCCTGAAACAGGGACTGTTCAAACAGTCTGTCGCACAGCTGTTCTTACTGAGAAACAAACAGCCAGGTCTGGGAGTGGTATCACTCTGCAGGTACTATCATGACAGTAAAGTTTCTAGGAAGGACTGGGTAGCTCAGGGAGATGAAAAAAAATAATTAAGCTTTATTGGAAACACCAAAAACCACATTTAAAAATATCCTCTCCCCCCTCCTTTGCTTCATCTATTGCATTATGTGTATCAATTGAATTGTTTAGTTGTAACTATATTTATACCATCAGATTTGGGGTTCTTAAGAATTTGGGCTGGGGAGAAGCATCACCAAGTTGGTGCTATTGTTAATGTTGAATGTGATCACAAATAAACCTTGGGATTTTGCTTTTTTCATTGAGATCATATCAGTATGGGCAAATACATTGTTAAAAATTGTTTGAGAAGGAAGATCTTTACAATATTAACTTCTTTTCCTTCATTGATGTTTTTATTTAAGAGTTTGAAAGACATTATATTTGTTGAGACCCTCCCTCAGTAATAACTGAAACTGGTTGAATTCATTAAAGTGAGAAATAGCCTGTTTAAAGAGGTTTAAAAAGATAAAAAGTGGGCTTCCCTGGTGGCGCAGTGGTTGAGAGTCCGCCTGCCAATGCAGGGGACACGGGTTCATGCCCCGGTCCGGGAAGATCCCACATGCCACGGGGCGGCTGGGCCCGTGAGCCATGGCCGCTGAGCCTGCGCGTCCAGAGCCTGTGCTCCGCAATGGGAGAGGCCACAACAGTGAGAGGCCCGCGTATCGCAAAACAAACACAAAAAAACAAAACAAAACAAAAAAAGATTAAAAGTCAGTACCTATGATATAATTAGTCAAAAAAGTGTTTTAAGCAAAAGGGAAGAGAATGATGTTGTGAACTAGCACTCAAAGCACGTCGAAAGGACTTTACCTCAGTGCTCTGGACTGAATTGTGTCCCCACCAAATTCATATTTTGAAATCCTAACCCTCAGTGTGACTGTATTTGGAGGTACAGCCTTTAGGAAGTGCTTAAGATTAAATGAGGTCATGAGAGTGGGGACCTAATCCAATAAGACTGGTTGCCTGATAAGAGGAGGAATAGAGGGATCACTCCCCCTCCTTCAGTGGGCACACAAAGAAGAGACCATATGAGTACAGAAGGAGGTGGCTGCCACCTACAAGTCAGAAAGGGAGACCTCACAGGGAAATGAACCCTGCCAGACCTTGATCATGGACTTGCCAGCATTCAGACTGTGAGAAAATGAATTTCTATTGCTTAAGCCTCCCAGGCTATGATAATCTGCTATGGCAGCCAAAGCTGATTAATATACCCAGAAAGAAGTGAGAGCTCCCTGCAAATCTACTGGTGAGTACAAGGACTGGGAAATGAGTAGGTGAGAACTGCTTCTATGTGCTCCTGAACTGGCAATGGGGCCTGAACCGTCCAGCAGAGTTTGCCACAAACCCCTGACGCTTGCCATGTCCATTCCCATTGACGGTTTTGGATTTTGTTTGTTTGGTTTTGTTTCTTTTGTTTTGTTTTGTTTTCTTACGTGTTTGTGAGGAGGAGAGAGCTATTTGTTTGGTTTTCATTTATTTGTTTGTTGTATATAAAAACAGAAGCACTTCAGTTGGGTAAATTATTGACATTTCAGCCATTTTGCTTTGCAAAACTATCTTGATGAAATAGAGAAGAAAATCATAATCTTTAACACATCTGAAAAATAATTAATCTTTTATTGAGTATCTTCTATCAATGACTTTGATGATTCTTAGTAATTTTTATGTAAAAAACCAGCCAACCTCCATTGGGAAATAAGTCTATTACTTTATCAAATCACCTTTTAATTGCTTGCTTTGTTGAAGTGGCAGACACTTAAAAGTGCTGTCCTTAATAACCTTTGACCAAAGACGGTATAGGGCAACAATCCATGAGTGAGATTCTAGTCAAAATCAATACAAACATGGAAAGCAGTTTATGTTTGCATTCACTGCCCCACCAGTTTGGCTTCTTAACCTTTTCATCCCTACTCATCTTGGTTTTCCATATTTGCATGTATTCCAGATACTATCATATTCATTCAAAAAATGTAATAAGCACCGGCTGGATATTGGAAAAGCAAAACTAGACAAGCCATTTTGCTTGCTCTCAGATAACTAAAAAATTTAAGTGGGCAGACAATTACGTAGGTAACTAAAATTATAGTACAATAAACATTACAATGGGAGCATGAATACAGTCGACACTATGGGAGTACAAAGGGGGAAGGAAGTCCGAAAAGTCGATGGAAGAGATATTTGCTGTTGGCCTTGAGTGATGGGTTGTAATTTTCCATAAAAGTAGAGGAGGAACCACAGATATGATTCCTTTGGTCAGGACAGTATTAAAATATAAATTTTAATTTGCATGCTTTTGCAAGGAAAGGGCATATGTTCTCCAATTCACACAATTTCCTTCCCTGCTTTGCCAGATGCCTAAAAATACTTAAATTTGCAACTTCCAAGATAGAATAAGCAAAATTGTGGCACTGGGAGGATGGAGAGTGCCTACCTAGCACTTTCTGGGAACTGTAATTACTTTAATATAGTATAGCATCAATTACATAGAGTAGATTGGTATAATATGATGTTAATTGCTAACATTTATTGAGTGGTTACCATGTACTACTTCCAAGTACTTAACATGTATTCATTCCATTGCTCTTTACAACAATCCTATGCAAAGCTAGGATTATTGTCATTGTTTTATTTTGTTTTCATTTTTTATTTTATATTGGAGTACAGTTGATTAACAATGTTATGTTAGTTTCAGGTGCACAGCAAAGTGATTCAGTTATACATATACATGTATCTATTCTTTTTCAAATTCTTTCCTGTTTAGGTTATTACAGAATATTGAGCAGAGTTCCCTGTGCTATACAGTAGGTCCTTATTTTGGAAGAGGAAACTGAGACACAGAAAGAGAAAGGTTTGTTATCTCACCCAAAGTCATGCAACAGGTAAGCGGTAGAGTCAAGATTTGAAGACAAACAGTCCAGAGTGTGAGTTCCCAAACACAATACATGTGCAATAAAGGTAGGATGAGGGAGAGGGAATGGCTTTGAATCTCTCCAAGGAATTAGTACTTTATTCTGTAGTAATAGGGAGTCATTGAAGGTTTCTAAGAAGAGAATGACTGCTCAAGTTTGTGTTTTAAAAAGATGACATGGAGGATGCATGGGAGAATAGTGTGACTTTAGTCAAGGGGAATGATCAGAAAACAATAGTGAAAATCCAGATAGAAAATGAGAGAGTGAACCAGGGCAATGACATCAGGGATACAAGGATCTTTTCAGAGATGGAATTCACAGGCTGTCCCAGCTTCCTCCCCAGGCACCCTCGCCCCCATCTCAGTCAACCAGAATTTTGATGGCTATGCCTGTCTCCCCTACTGAAAAATACTGGCTGTGTCACTTCTTTCAACACCCCACCCCGCTTCTGGGCTCAGACCCTTTGTACCATTCAAGATGGCAGCTAAAGTATCTGTTACTTTAATACATGTTAACACATTAGTTAACCTAAAGGGAGCAACTTCAGCCTCAATTCCCTCTCCAAATAGCAATACCTATGAGAGGTGCGTTTAAGGTAGAATAACTCTGAACTCAGATATAAAACAAGAGTTGGTAATCTGAAGAACAGGTAGAATTTAACAGAATGATCAGGTTATACCATGCAAATTAACCATCATTTTTATAAATTTATCTGTAGAGTCTTAGTCTGTACACACATAATTTCAAAAATTAATTCTTGGTTCAGAAGAGATCCTGAAATCATATATTAATCTTGTTCATTTAGCCTTTCTTCATTTTTATGTTTTAAATGTTTCATACATAATATGAGTGTATTTTTATGTAAATTCTAAAAGATAACAGCAAATAAACATCTGTGTTCACAGCCCAGGTCCCAGATTTTAAAAACAGAACATTATTTATTCACTCCTATGTATTCATTATTTATCCTTTCATCTGATTCCAAGCTTGGCAAACTAAACTGGTGGCACTCTATGGATGAGAAAAATTTTTGTGTCTGGGAACAACCCTGATAGACCCATCAATGGTTTATTTGCATAAAGGACCTAGGAACTTACTGGGAAAGAACTCATTTTCAGGATCATTTTTTATCCACTCTAATCTTCCCTATAACTGTCCTAGGGCCTGTTTGTTCTCATGGCTGGGGAGTGAAAAGTGTGAAGTGATGAGAAGGGCTTTCAATTTCCATTAGCAACTTTTGGCTGTCTGCAGATATCTTGAAACTCTATTTCAGATACCAATACTGTTCAACCTAGAACCTCATTTACACATGAAAAGAGATAACCAAGAATTGGCAGATATTTGAGGAAAACCATCAGCAAGAGAGAAACTAAAGTCAACACAGTCAACACAGAAAAGAACTATACCCCACACCAAGTGAAACAGGGCTATTAGAGGAAACAACGGGTAACTCTAAAATAATCTAAGTAATGTTTCTGAGAGAGATTGAAGAGGATAACACATTTATGTTTTAAATCAAGATGTAATTGCTTTCACAATACTACAAACAATTCTGGGAGTGGTAGACAGAAGATAACAAAATACAAAAACTACTCCAAAAAAAAAAAAAGGACCAAGCCTTTAAGGAACAGACTATTACTATGTTGCATGAATTCTCACAGAATACCAAAAAACATATAAACCTTCCAAACTCATTCAATGAGATGCTGTGACCTTAATATTAAAACTAAAAAAGGTAAACACAAAAAAGACAATCTCTAGGCCTTTACTGTTACAAACATTTATAAACAAAGTACTGGCAGATTACAAAAACATTATATAAAAGAATAATACGTTATGAAGTAGGTTTTATCACCCAAACTCAAGAATGCTTCAATCTCTGGAAAACTATTAATGTAGTATTTACAAGTTGGAGAATAAAAACCACATAATCATCATAATAGATATAGAAAGTTATTTCATTAAATTCAGCACTAACTTCTGATTTGAAAATTAATAAATTGGAAATAGAAGGAATCTTCCTTCGTGATGGGTTGTTTACAAAATAGCTATCAAAAAACATAATGGAAAAATTAAAGATAACTTCATTTCAGTCAGGAACTAGTCAAGAATGCTCATTATCACTGGTACAATGTAGTGATAGGAACGGTCAGCTTCAGCTACAAAGAGGTATGTGTTGTCTATAGAGAATTGTAAAACAGTAGAAAAACCAACTACTACAGTTTGTTTTTATTACCATCATGTGCCAGCAATTCTAAGCAATGTCAATAATAAAATAGTTCTCTCTGAAAAATAATATATTGTTGGTCTAATATCTTAAACTATAGCCTCAGTGACTACTGTTTGTTAACATACGTATGTATGTATATATATGCATTACTATGCATATGTGTGTGTGTGTGTGTGTATATATATATATATATATATATATATATATATATATACGAATTAGCAGATTTTATTATTTGTCCTTTAATAACTTGTAATATATCTGGAAGTCAATATGGAAAATTCCTAGTTATACAGTCAGCACTGACACAGGAGTAAGTTACATGGATTTGTATTGAGAGAAAGTTCCTAAGAGTTCAGAACTATTCAAGGTTGCTTCAGGCACTGTTTGTATCTTGTACCCCTATGGCACTACATATTCCTGCCTTGAAACAGTAGGTTTAAAACCAAAAAATGATACCAAAGTGATTATAAAGATGAAGAAACTGAACTGGATTCACTTCAGTTCTGCCACTGTATGAAATGCCAGGAGAAAGACAAAAGACATTGGGCTTGACTGCCTCCATCATTTTCCCCAAGAACCAGACGCTCATTCTAAAGCAATGGGTCAAATAGCGGCAATGTTTGCTACTATTCAGCCATTGCCTCTGATTTTTGCAGAAGAAAAAAATATTTCTTTCAACCAAATGCAATAGAAATTTATGATGACTTTCTGATGAAGATGTTTTAATGGAAAATTTTTATACACAACAATATTTGGGAGCTGATAGAATTGATCCCCAAGAAACATAGACATGGACAGTATTATAATTTCTGGACTGTATTGAGAAATGGAATCTTTATGAATCACTGAAAATTTTATCTTTATGTTTAAGACTTTTCTTATTTGTATATCTGCTGCTTCATGTGAAAAAAAAAAAACTCTAAAATTAAAACTAATAGAAATATTGTCTAGTGTGAGCAAAGATGGATTAACAAACCTAGCTATACTATTAAACATGAACAACCAAGATTAATTTTTCCAAAGTTTAATTGACAAATTTGCAGAAGTTAAGGCTTGAAAAGAAAAATTGTAAGGTTATTATATGCAGATATAAATTCCTCTCTTTTCAAAAAATCCATTAATGTAATTGAAAAGTATTAACCCATAGCTTTTTTCTTTTTAGGTACTGTAATACCCATATTCTTTTTAATATTAACTTTAACTGGCATGTATATAAAATTTTAATTTAAAAATCTCTAATCTGTCTGCATTTCTAGTCTGGCTATTATTATTACTTGTTTCTTTTCATGATTATTACTGAAAATAATTTTGTCATATAGAGGACAGAGTACCAAAAAATGATCTATTCTAGATGTCAAGTACATGAGGTACGCTACTATGTCTACCTAGAAAATATAACACTGTCAATAGAAAACTGTCTCAGAAATTATGAGATTTGGTAATGTGGGACAATATTAACTTTCCCACCCTAGGAGTGATAAAACTCTAAAATACCAAAAAAAATTAATAAACACTAAACTATAAAACAATTAAATGACATAAAATGAAATGAATGAGTATATAGGATGGGAAGATTCCATATTTTAAAATCTAAATCTCTCCACCTTGAATTAACTGATAATCAGGTTAAGAATCATACAGTCATGGGCTTCCCTGGTGGCGCAGTGGTTGAGAATCTGCCTGCCAATGCAGGTGACACGGGTTCGAGCCCTGGTCTGGGAGGATCCCACAAGCCATGGAGCAACTGGGCCCGTGAGCCACAACTACTGAGCCTGCGCGTCTAGAGCCTGTGCTCCGCAACAAGACGACAGTGAGAGACCCGTGCACCGCGATGAAGAGTGGCCCCCGCTCGCCACAACTAGAGAAAGCCCTCGCACAGAAATGAAGACCCAACACAGCCAAAAATAAATAAATAAATTTATTTAAAAAAACAATCATACAGTCAGAACTGGAAATGACCTTAAAGTTCTATTAGTTGAATCCACTGAATTTACAGGCAAAACTAGCACATTCTATGTAGTAATACCTTATGCCCACTCTGAGGTAGAAGATAAACAGGCTACAGCTCTGGTTTCCCCATCAGTGTGATGTGGGGGCTTTCATATCATAGAAACACTAAGATGCAACCTTCCAGGAGAATGAAAATGCCTACATCAATTTGAACACAATTTTAGCAGTTCTCCCACCATTGTGATCCTCGGTTTGAAACACCAGTGAAATCATACCAGGATAAAATCAGAGACACACTCCACTAAACATTCATGAGCACGCAAGACTTTGTCTTCTGAGCAAGTTGCGTGAAAGTAACTTACCAATTAAGGACTGTTTTGTTTGCTTTGTTTTGTTTTGTTCTGTTTTTGGCTGCACCACACTGCTGTGGGATCTGAGTTCCTGGGCTGGGTACTGAACCCAGGGCCCTCGGCAGTGAAAGCATAAGAGTCCTAACCATTGGACTACCAGGGAATTCCCTAAAGACTGTTTTGAAACAGCATTATTCTTTGAAACTTCTATTGATACTGACCTAAGAATTTTTAGTTATTAATGACACTGTTCCCTGGCAACACATATATATCATAACCTCTCTAGATTTGTAGCCCAAAGAAAAGAAACCATTTGTAAAGAAATACATTTTGTGACCTGGTAACCTCTGGTTCAGTAAATTAAAATCTTGAAATTTCCTATTCTTAGTTGGGAGCAGTCACTATTACCTTCTAACCATACTTACAACATTTAATCATAGGGTATAAAAGAAAATTTCTAAATTTAAAATGAACATTTTCATATCACATAAAAATTTTATAAAGACAAAGTATTAATTCCCAGACATTTTGTAGGAGATTAACAGGAAAATTTTTGTAATGTACACCAAAGACTTTGTACACATCACATACTTTCTGCTCTGGAATCCCTCATTTTATCCAAATATCTGAGATCCCATCCCAGTGTCTAAGACCTGATGTTACAATTTTCTTCCTCAGGACCCACCTCTTGACATAAAATCACTTCTCTATCTTACATTTCCTTTCTGAATTTTTAAACTCTGTCTTCCATCTTCAGAATGCTGCAAAATTCTACTCTGCTTACAAAATCTGTGGGTCCTGCTTTCTCTATTTCTTTCTTTTTAAAAAAAATTAATTTATTTTTGGCTGCATTGGGTCTTCGTTGCTGCACGTGGGCTTTCTCTAGTTGCGGCAAACAGGGGCTCAGGCTTCTCATTGTGGTGGCTTCTCTTGCTGTGAAACATGGGCTCTAGGCGCGCGGGCTTCAGTAGTTGTGGTGCTCAGGCTTAGCCGCTCCGCGGCATATGGGATCTTCCTGAAACAGGGCTCGAACCTGTGTCCCCTGCATTGGCAGGCGGATTCTTAACCGCTGTGCCACCAGGGAAGCCCTCTATTTCTAAACTCATGCTCATTTAGCATTGACCATGTTTCTCCCCATTTTTTTCTCATCTGACTCTAGCCATACAGGAGAGTTGCACTCACCCCATTCTTATCTGTTGGTCTAGAATGTGCAACTAATAGTATATAATATAAAACATGGAGTCATAATAACTCCCATATGCCCTGCTAGTCACTCTTCCCAAGCCAATAACAAAGCAGGCAGCTTAGTTAATGTAATATTTAGACTGGCAGTGAAAAGAGAGATCTTTCTCCCTCTTGTACTCCGAATAAATAAATTAGTCTGACCAAATGAAGAAATGTGGTGTAACATGATTTATTTGGGTCAGAGCTGACACTGGTAAGACAAAGCCTCCTTATCTGCTTATAGAAACTGAAGTAGAGGTCAACAGCCACATCCTCTGATTCGTATGCCACGCATGAACACCATGGGGAAGAACTTGAACCCAGTCTTCAATAGGAGTCCAAACATATACTAATATGTCTTATAGACAAAAAGGGAGTAAAAATAGAAGCCAGACTACACAGAGAAACAAACGTTCTCCTACGAGAACACCTAAGAGAAGCATCAGGAGTCAGGTTTAAACCTAGCTTTGCCAAGCAAATACAACCACCCCATCCAGGGGACAGAGTTCCAGAAACAGAGTGTTGGTTCAGGAAAGCTGAAAACTCAGTGTCTCATTTCCATGGGACCACCACCACTAACAATCTGGACACTAGAAAGGAAGGTATTTCCTCACTGGATGGAAAGAAATTTTACTCCCCAAGGGGAGACTGTTAGAAACTATCCCAAGAGGCCTCTGAGACACTGTGAAATGTAGTAGATGAGCACACGTGTGTCATCCCTACCAAAGGGACAGGGACCTGGAGGCACATTAGGAACAAAAACAAAGGTGCAGCTGCAGTAGAGAGAAGCAGAGGCAGAAACTGGGGCTATAGTTTTGAGTGCACTCGCCTCCTTTGGAAGCACCTATAGATCCCGCACGTGGGGAGGCACTGTTCTATCTGAGAGGTGAAGTCTGTTGACCCACTGTGCCCAGGAATCAGTAACTAAAGGGCTCTTACTGAGGACCCCTTAACTGGGGGATCTAGGGTAATGGCAGGAAGTAGTAGCTAAGTGCAAATCAAGGGGCCACATAGACTAGAGAAAAATGTTTGCCCCACAAAATACTTTCTTGGAAAGAAGTAAACTATTTTTCAACAAACGTGAAAATTCAAAGTAACCAAATGAGGGCTTTTATTGGCAGGATGAGAAGTTTAAGGTCGAGAATGAACAGGGAGTGAGTGTGGGCATCAGGTAAACCCACCAATCAGAGATCCCTTTCCATTGAAAAGTAGCATTCAAAAGTGCAAATTACACGCGAACTAGATCTATTCACACTTCAGTAAACATTAAATTATCCAAACGGATAGAGTGATGGAGGAAGAAGAGTCTGAAGTGTTAATCCTGGAGAAAGGAGTCCATCATTTGAGGAAATTGGCAGCACACAGAGGTCAAGGGAGAGGTAATACATTCCCAGTTGACAGAACAGAGGCAACATGGCACTTGAAGAAAGATAAATAAAGATTTTCGGGGAAGGCTTCTAAAGCAAACTTAAAAGCCCCCATAAACTACAGTGCCTGGATTTCTATAGAAAACTGCTTCTATGAAAGATCATTTTGATGTAGCAATTGACTTTCTGCTAAGGGTCGCTAATGATAAGAATTAGAGCAAGAATCACATTAGACAGATATAAATAAATCTGTGTGTATAAATAAATCAGCAAACAATTTTAACACATGTATTCGAGGTCCCATTATTTTTATATGGGGCCTTTTCCCCACAAAGACCAGTATCATTTTTTATTTTTTGCGGTACGCGCGCCTCTCACTGTTGTGGCCTCTCCCGTTGCGGAGCACAGGCTCCGGACGCGCAGGCTCAGCAGCCACGGCTCACGGGCCCAGCCGCTCCGCGGCATGTGGGATCTTCCCGAAAAGGGTCACGAACCCGTGTCCCCTGCATCAGCAGGCGGACTCTCAACCACTGCGCCACCAGGGAAGCCCAAGACCAGCATCATTTTATCTTTGTCTTTTAGGTATATTATATAAATTCCATTTAGGTCGAAATAAATTGTACATAGCTGTTCATGAAGGAATTAATTCCCTTTGAATAAACTATTTGTCCTTTTTTAAAGGAAAACAAAAGATGCAGAGATGTAGATATAGGAATCCCTAATTCAAGAAAGTAAACCAATTTTTTTTTTTGGTTCATTAGTGTTCTTTTTTTGTCAGCTTTCAGTATCTTTACACCTTCCGTAATGCTCAGTTCTATTCATGTACACTCTATTGTTCGCCTTGTTTCAACTACTGGCAAAATCACAAAACAGAAGACAAAGGAAGTCATAATATTCTATCAGTTCAAATCAATGGACCACGCATTTAGGAAGGATTCAAGATTGCTTTTGCAACATGATCCTGGAACACAAAAACATGATGAATATATCAAAAATATTTCTCACATACGGCCTGCCATAAAAAGATTGTTTGAATTAAAAAGATTGTTTGAATTAAACATCATTATTGCTCTGTTGTCAGCATGTTAGAATATAGAGATAAGCCACACACATGCCTAAGCTCTGTCATGATCCATAAATTACTGTTATATTTGCTATTGCTGTTTTTTTTTATTGTTTAATATTTTCCAGTGCACAATAGCACAGACCTTGGATCCGATTTTTGACAGAATTCATTTTTCTTCAACTTGTAAGAGATAAATTCTGAGTGATCCTTTGAACCCTTCAAATGTTTCAAAATGCATGCTGATGAATTATACTGTCGAGGACAGGGGCTGTCACTGACATGGTATTTTGTCATATAAATGTGAGCAAGGTTAAGGATCTTTGCTATTATTTAAAGGGCTTATTGTGATAGAAAAACCAGCTTCATTTCACAAAACTATGCATCAATTCTTCAATAATTTAGGATTGACCTACCTAGTTTGTAGATCATAAAAATTTTAGAGATATAAAGAACCTCAAAATTATCTTATTGAAACCCTTCCTATTTTCTATGAGGAATCAGTTTGGCCCAAAGTTTAAAAGGTTTGCCCAAGGTCATGCAACCAAAAAACAGGCAGGGGGACCTAGAATCTGCCTTTTTGCTCCATTCCTAAGTTCCTTCTACTGTGTGTGACACCTCATTTTGTGGCCAGCTGTACTTATTAGAAAATTTACTATAAGAAGAGCAAGAAACTCAATGCTGATCCGTACTCTACTTTCAATAGAAAATATTAATTGGCTTTGGACATAATCTATGGTTTGGTTTATTGGTTCTCATTAAACTCCTATTAGAATTTGTATATTTTAAAATTTCACTAACTCCTAAGTGAACATGAATGGAAGGATTCAGACTGTAGACTTTCTAAATGTGTCAGAAAAAAAACATGCAAATTAGAGGATCCAGGCATAAAGTGTATACCTGGTTATGCTGTTGACAGTGACATGGTCAGATCATTGTGTTCCAGCTTTTAAATCAAGTGTTTCCATGTGCCATAAGATAGCAGGAAAATGTGATCCTATGATCTGCCATCCATCTGGAAGTTTTATCTGATAGAAACATAAAGTTAAATCCTGAGAAAATAATTAATATACATTTTTTCCCACAAAGCTTGCTGTGTTAGCTAAGGTCGGCTCCAAACAGAAACACCTGAAAACCATGACTGAGTCTACACAGACTAAACAAAAAAGAAACATTAATTTGATGGCTGTGGATAGCCACATTTAAGAATTTTGACTGAAACAAAGTTAGGTATGCAGGGTAAACTATTTGGATAACCATTTAACCAAGTGACAGAAGCAGAAATCAATAGTAAAAGAAGAAATGTTTTGTTAAAAATAAATACTGGAATTAAAAAAGAAACATCCTGCCCCAACATTCATTGCAGCACTATTTACAATAGCCAATACATGGAAGCAACCTAAATGTCCATCGACAGAGGAATGGATAAAGATGTGGCACATATATACAATGGAATATTGCTCAGCCATAAAAGAGAATGAAATAATGCCATTTGCACCAATATGGATGGACCTAGAGATCACCATACTAAGCAAAGTCAGTCAGACAGAGAAAGACAAATATCAAATGATATCACCCATATGTGGAATCTAAATTAAAAAAAAAAAGAGAAGAAACAAATGAACTTATCTGCAAAACAGAAATGGACTTACAGATATTAAAAACAAACTTATGGTTACCAAAGGGGAAATGTGGTAGGGAGGGATAAATCAGAAGCCTGGGATGAACACATACACACATACCACTATATATATTAGGTAAGGTAGATAACCAACAAGGACCTACTGCATAGCACAGGGAACTCTACTCAGTATTCTATGATAACCTATGTGAGAAAAGAATATAAAAGAGAATGAATATATGTACATGTATAACTTAATCACGTTGCTGTACACCTGAAACTAACAAAACATTGTAAATAATCTATACTCCAAAAATATAAAATAAAGTAAAAAAGAAATTGGGTAAAAAAATAAAAATAAAATAAAGTAAAAAATAAGAAATTGGGTAAAAAAATAAAATAAAGTAAAAGAAAGAAATCATCCCAGAATTGAACTTGGAAATATTACTCATGAGCATTTAAAATGATTTTTTTATACAAGTAATTCACTTTCAGATTAATATGCTAAATAAAATATCATGGATAAGCAATAAAACAAACATCCTGAATATGAGACTGTGAGCTTCAGATTTCTACTCAGAAGAGGAAGAAATATGTGTTATAAATTTTTCTCCACATATTAGATTACAAAGAGGTAGAAATCTATTCAGTAACTATAAAGCAACTACTAGGTTCCAGACACTGTTTTAGGCAATGGGCAGGTTTTTGGCAGAAAATGAAAGACAAGATCCCTGTTCTCAGGCAGGTTAGCATTCTATTAAAGGAAGGCAGCATATAAAAGTGAAGAAATTCATGGAATGATATTCCTATTCTTTTGTTCTCCAAGTGCTAGGTTTCCATTTCTAAACCAAAAGAGAATGAGACAAGTAAAGAGTGAAAAAAATCTACATCTCTTTTCATACTTGATTTCTTTTCCTGCCAGAAAATTATCCAGTGATTGTCTATAATATTTTGATTTCATCTCCCTAAATATGAATACTGATTTAGGCACATTAAATGTTTTTCATATGAATGAAACAATTTTATAGTTAATTAAACAAACATGGAGGGGTGGAGTCAAGATGGCAGAGTAGGAGTACGCGGATTTCGCATCGCCTCACAACTAGGGCACCTACCAGGCACTGGTGGGGGACTTTGGACACCTAAGGGGATGGGAGGAACCCCCAAGCAACCGGGTAGGACATGGGGGAGGGAGGGGGAAGGAGAAGCGGAGGCCAAACGGGACCAGTGCCCCCGAGGGGCAGGTGGGGGAGGAGTGGGTTTCCCATGCCCAGAGGGGCCCACACACAGTGAGGTGATCAATGGGAACAGAAAGACCCTCACGGGATAGGAGGATCAGAAGGAAAAGCCAGCATTTCCCCCGCCCACTCTGACCCCCAGGAACCTGCTGAGGTCCCGGGCCTGATACTCCACACTCCGAGGCCCCGTCCAGCTGTCATGAGCTTAGGCCCCACCCCCACCTAAGCCCCGACTCCACCTGAGCCCTGCTCCCACAGCCAAGGCCTTTTTCAGTTTTGTTTTGTTTTTTTTGCTGTTGTGGTTCCCTTTCACCTTGTTTCTGTTGGATCATTTATCTTTTTACCTTTTTTAAATAAATTTTCTAATAAATTTTTTTCTAATTTTATTTTATTTTTTATTCTTTGTTATTGTTCTGCTCCTTTTTGTTTGTTCTCCCTCCCCCTTTGTTTTTGCTGTTGTGGTTCTGTTTTACCTTGCTTTTCTTTCACTTATATTTTTAATTTTTCTAATAAATTTTTAATTTTTCTAATTTTATTTATTTATTCTTTGTTATTGTTCTGCCTTTTTCTCTTTTCCCATGCCACGTGGCTTGGGGAATCTTGGCTCCCAGGCCAGGGGTTGGGCCTCAGCTCCTGTGGTGGGAGCGCTGAGTCCCAACCACTGGACTAACAGAGAACCTCAGACCCCAGAGAATATTAATAGGAGTGAGGTCTCCCAGAGGTCCTCATCTCGGCACCAAGACCTGGCTCTACCCTACTGCCTACAAACTCCAGTGCTAGAAGCCTCAGGCCAAACAACCAGTAAGACAGGAACACAGTGCCACCCATCAAAAACAAAATGAGATGACAAAAAAGTGTGTTACAGATGATGGAGTAAGGTAAAAACCTGTAAGACCAAATAAATGAAGAGGAAATAGGCAACCTACCTGAAAAAGAATTCAGAGTAATGGTAGTAAAGATGATCCAAAATCTCAGAAATAGAATGGAGGCACAGATTGAGGAAATACAAGAAATGTTTAACAAAGATCTAGAAGAACTAAAAGAACAAACAAACAGAGATGAACAACACAATAACTGAAGTGAAAAATGCTCTAGAAGGAATAAGTGACCTGGAAGATAGAATAGTGGAAATAACTGCCAAGGAGCAGAATAAAGAATGAAAAGAATTGAGGACAGTCTCAGAGACCTCTGGGACAACATTGAATGCACCAACATTCAAATTATAGGGGTCCAGGAAGAAGAAGAGAAAAAGAAAGGGTCTGAGAAAATATGTGAAGAGATTATAGTCAAAAAATTCCTTAACATGGAAAAGGAAATAGCCACCCAAGTCCAGGAAGTGCAGAGAGTCCCATACAGAATAAACCCTAGGAGAAACACACCATGACACAGATTAATCAAATTACAAAAATTAAATTCAAAGAAAAAATATTAAAAGCAGCAAGGGAAAAGCAACAAATAACATGCAAGGGAATCCCCATAAGGTTATCAGCTGTTTTTTCAGCAGAAACTCTGCAGGCTGGAAGGGAGTAGCAAGATATATTTAAAGGGATGAAAGGGAAAAACCTACAACCAAGATTACTCTACCCAGCAAGGACCTCATTCAGATTTGACAGAGAAATCAAAAGCTTTACAGACAAGCAAAAACTAAGAGAATTCAGCAACACCAAACCAGCTTTACAACAAATGCTAAATGAACTTCTCTAGGTGGGAAACACAGAGGAGAAAAAGACCCACAAAACAAACCCAGAACAATTAAGAAAATGGTAATAGGAACATACATGATAATTACCTTGAATGTAAATAGATTAAATGCTCCAACCAAAAGACATAGACTGGCTGAATGGATACAAAAACAAGACTTGTATATATGCTGTCCACAAGAGAACCATTTCAGACCTAGGGACACATACAGACTGAAAGTGAAGGGATGGAAAAAGATATTCAATGCAAATGGAAATCAAAATAAGCTGGAGTAGCAATACTCATGTCAGATAAAATAGACTTTAAAATAAAGACTGTTACAAGAGATAAGGAAGTACAATACATAATGATCAAGGGATGAATCCAAGAAGAAGATATAACAATTTTAAATATTTATGCACCCAACATAGCAGCACCTCAATACATAAGGCGAATGCTAGCAGCCATAAAAGGGAAAATCGACAGTAACACAATAATAGTGGGGGATTTTAACACCCCACTTACACCAATGGACAGATTACCCAGGAATAAAATAAATAAGGAAACACAAGCTTTAAATAACACAATAGACCAAATAGATTTAATTGCTATTTATAGGACATTCCACCTGAAAGTGGCAGAATACACTTTCTTCTCAAGTGCAGACAGAAAATTCTCCAAGATAGATCACATCTTGTGTCACAAGTCAAGCCTCGGAAAATTTAAGAAAATTGAAATTGTATCAAGCAACTTTTCCGACCACAACTCTATGAGATTAGAAATAAATTACAGGGAAAAAAAACTGTAAAAAACACAAACACATGGAGGCTAAACAGTGTGCTGCTAAATAACCAACAGATCACTGAAGAAATCAAAGAGGAAATTTTAAAATACATAGAATAAATGACAATGAAAATACAACAACCCAAAACCTATGGGACACAGCAAAAGCAGCTCTAAGAGGGAAATTTATAGCAATTCAATCTCACCTTAAGAAACAAGAAACATGTCAAATAAACAACCTAACCTTACACCTAAATCACCTAGAGAAAGAAGAACAAAGAAAATCCAAAGTTAGTCGAAGGAAAGAAATCATAAAGGTCCAAGCAAAAGTAAATGAAACAGAAATGAAGAAAACAATAGCAAAGGTCAATAAAACTAAAAGTTGGTTCTTTGAAAAGATAAACAAAATTGATAAGCCTTTAGCCAGACTCATCAAGAAAAAAAGGGAGAGGACTGAAATCAATAAAAATAGAAATGAAAAAGGAGAAATCACAATTGACACTGCAGAAATACAAAGCATCCTAAGAGACTACTACAAGCAACTCTATGCCAGTAAAATGGACAACCACGAAGAAATGGACAAATTCTTGGAAAGGTACAATTTTCCAAGATTGAACCAGGATGAATTAGAAAATATAAACAGACCTATCACAAATAATGAAATTGAAACCATAATTTACAATCTTCCAATAAACAAAAGTTCAGGACCAGATGGCTTCACAGGTGAATTCTATCAAACATTTAGAGAAGAGCTAACACCTATCCTTCTCAAACTCTTCCAAAAAACTGCAGAGGGAGGAACACTCCCAAACTCATTCTACAAGGCCGACATCACCCTGATACCAAAAGCAGACAAAGATATCACAGAAAAAGAAAATTACAGACCAATATCACTGATGAACATAGATGCAAAAATCCTGAACAAAATACTAGCAAACAGAATCAACACAATAAAAGGAACATACACAATGATCAAGTGGGATTTATCCCATAAATGCAAGGATTCTTCAATATAGGCAAATCAATCAATGTGATACACCATATTAACAGATTAAAGAATAAAAATCATTTGATTATCTCAATAGATGCAGAAAAACTTTTGACAAAATTCAACACCCATTTACAATAAAATCTCTCAAGAAAGTGAGCAGAGAGGGATCCTACCTCAACATAATAAAGGTCATATATAACAAACCCACAGCAAACTTCATTGTCAATGGTGAAAAACTGAAAGCATTTCCTCTAAGGTCAGGAACAAGACAAGGATGTCCACTCTCGCCACTATTATTCAACATAGTTTTGGAAGTCCTAGCCGTGGCAATCAGAGAAGAAAAAGAAATAAATGGAATACAAATTGGAAAAGAAGAAGTAAAACTGCCACTGTTTGTAGATGACATGATAGTATATATAGATAATCCTAAAGATGCCACCAGAAAACTACTAGAGCTAATCGATGAATTTGGTAAAGTTTCAGGATACAGAATTAATACACAGAAATCTCTTGCATTCCTATACACTAACAATGAAAGATCAGAAAGAGAAATTAAGGAAACAATCCCATTTACCATAGCAACAAAAAGAATAAAATACTAGAAATAAACCTACCTAAGGAGGTAAAAGACCTGTACACAGAAAACTGTAGGACACTGATGAAAGAAATCAAAGACAACACTAACAGATGGAGAGATATACCATGTTCTTGGATTGGAAGAATCAATATTGTGAAAATGACTATACTACTCAAAGCAATCTACAGATTCAGTGCAATTCCTATCAAATTACCAATGGCATTTTTCACAGAACTAGAACAAAAAATTTTACAATTTGTATGGAAACACAAAAGACCCCAAATAGTTAAAGCAATCTTGAGAAAGCAAAATGCACCTGGAGGAATCAGGCTCCCCAACTTCAGACTATACTACAAAGCTACAGTAATCAAGACATTATGGTACTGGCACAAAAACAGAAATATAGATCAATGGTACAGGATAGAAAGCCTGGAGATTAACCCACGCACACCTATGGTCACCTAATCTATGACAAAGGAGGCAAGAATATACAATGGAGAAAAGACAGCCTCTTCAATAAGTGGTGCTGGGAACACTGGACAGCTACATGTAAAGGAGTGAAATTAAAATACTCCATAACACCATACACAAAAATAAACTCAAAATTGATTAAAGACCTAAATGTAAGACCAGACACTATAAAACTCTTAGAGGAAAACATAGGAAGAACACTCTTTGACATAAATCAGAGCAAGACCTTTTTTGACCCATCTCCTAGAGCAATGAAAATAAAAACAAAAATTTTAAAATGGGACCTAATTAAACTTAAAAGCTTTTGTGCAGCAAAGGAAACCATAAACAAGACCAAAAGACAACCCTCAGAATGGGAGAAAATATTTGCAAATGAAGCAATGGACAAAGGATTAATCTCCAAAATATACAAAAAGCTCAGGCAGCTCAATATCAAAAAAACAAACAACCTAATCAAAAAATGGGCAGAAGACCTAAATAGACATTTCTACAAAGAAAACATACAGATGGCCAAAAGGCACATGAAAAGATGTTCAACATCACTAAACATTAGAGAAATGCAAATCAAAACTAGAATGAGGTGTCACCTCACACTGGTCAGAATGGCCATCATCAAAAAATATGTCACTACTGGGCATATACCCTGAGAAAACCATAATTCAAAAAGACACATGTACCCCAATGTCCATTGCAGCACTATTTACAATAGCCAGGTCATGGAAACAACCTAAACGTCCATCGACAGATGAATGGATAAAGAAGATGTGGTACATATACAGAATGGAATATTACTCAGCCATAAAAAGGAATGAAATTGGGTCATTTGTAGAGATGTGGAGGGACCTAGAGTCTGTCATACAGACTGAAGTAAGTCAAAAGGAGAAAAACAAATATCGTATATTAACGCATACATGTGGAATCTAGAAAAATAGTACAGATTAACCTATTTCCGGCACAGGAATAGAGATGCAGAGGTAGAGAATGGACGTGTGGACATGGGTAGTGGGGGAAGGGAGGTTGGGATGAATTGGGAGATTAGGTTTGACATAAATACACTACCATGTGTAAAATAGATAGCTAGTGGGAACCTGCTATAAAGCACAGGAAGCTCAGCTCGGTACCCTGTGATGACCTAGATGGGTGGGATGTGTGTGTGGGGGGTGGGTGATGGGAAGGAGGTTCTGAGAGGGAGGCGATATATGTATACATATAGCTGATGCACTTCATCATACAGCAGAAACGAATACAACATTGTGAAGCAACTATACTCCAATATAAATAAATAAACAAACAAACAAACAAACATGGATTGAGCATCTACTACTTGCCAGGTACTTCCAAAGGGACTGGGAATATACATTTCAAGAACTCGTATGGAGTTAAGACAAATAATTACAGACAATTATCTCCACTTCCTGGAAGCATTAATATCCTTGTCCTAAGAAAACATAGATAACAATCTCTAAATAATGTTTAACAACACTATTTTTAATAATGCCATTTTCACCACCATTTTAATCGTACATTCATAGTGTCCAATCCTTACAACTTTATATGATATATGTTGTTTTTTCCTGCTTTATAGATGAGGAACCAGGTTGATACAGGGTAAATATTTTCTAAGACTACACAGGTGGTAAATACTAAAGCCAGGAATATTTCTTTAGTCAGCCTATTCAAAGGCCTACACTTCTACCAAACTCCTCAGGGTTCTTATTATTACAACACCTTACTATTTCCAAGCATTTAAGAACCTCTTTATATTTGCTCAAAACTTCAAATAAATTAAAGAAAGTGATTTGTGTAGAGAGTGCTTTTATGGCACTGCCCCCACAAAACATGGAAATGGAGACCCCAAAATGACTTGCCTCCAGTGAAATGATGTGCCCTATTGTGTAGGAGTGTGCTTTACTCCTAAGAAACGAGATGCATGCAAATCATTTCCATGTTGTAGGCAGGCTTCTGAGCAATATGTAAATAAGCAAGAGAAAAAATACCCACATTAATAAACAGCCCCTTGGATATATGAAACCCATCTGCAACATTAGGTAAAGAGTTTGTATATTGTGCAGTCAGACGGGATGTCCAAATTGCATTCCTCAGTGTCCGTAAGGGAAAACAGAATGATGGTTCAGGTAGGGCGGTGCCATATGGCTGAATCCATGAAAATATCACAGAGTTTTTTTTTTTTTCAGCAACTGTGATCGGTCCATGTAAGCAAGGATCAAGTCTCTGCAAATAGAATTATGACACTCCAAGTTTCATCCTGTTTCCAAGGTCTCTTTCTCACACATCCTGCTGAGATGAACCTATAATATTTCTCTGCACGTGGACTGAGTTCTCCTAAAATAGGGGATGGCAACCAAAGGGAAATTGCAAGTAGAAGAGACACAAGCAACAGAAATGGCCCAAAGTGAGAATCACAGATTGACAATACAACATGTGCCAGTGAGCCCATGGCTGACATTATCAAGTAAGATGACTCAGAGGGGGAAAAAAATCCAGCAAAGGAACCGTTAACTCACACCAAACAGGAAATGACTGATTAAAGATATAACAGAAATATAAAACCAGGACCCAACTTGAGTCTTACATCTTTAGCTGTACCCTCCTAGGACAGGACTATAATATGTAACAGCACCTATACTTGCCACTTGCCACTCTCTTGGAATAAGAAAATAACAGGCATGCTGTCATTTCTTTTCTCTTAATTACTCTACTTATATTTTCTTATTCTTTCCCAAATGAGATTTGGGATGAAGAAGCAAGAATTAAGGATGACAATCTGAATAGAGTAAGTCAAGTTAGCTGCGAGTGTTGCACAGTGTTCACCTCACCCTCTCTTATACGCCTCAGATTCTAGATAAAATAGACTGCTTCTTTTAGCTGCTATTAGCATCTGCTTTGGGAAAGGTGACTTTCAAAGTCTTTAGTAATATTTTTGCAAACTCTACTATACAACCCAAGCAACTCCACAACCTTTGGCTAGGTTTTGCCTAGGTTTGCATTAGAATTTCAACCACTTCATCCCACAAGTGAATTCTACTTTTATTTGACATATTAAGCATAACCACACTTGCTCCCAATGTCCCACTCCGATTTTAACCCTCTAACTGTATTTTAATCAATATTCTGTTTGGAACCTCAAGCCAAGTTGCCCCCTGCTGACAAGGCCACAGAGAGGAAGTAAAGAGGCCTATAACTCCTGAGACCTCGGTCAGTGACAGCAAACAGTTGTATACATAAGTTCTTTCTCTTCAGAACATTAAGAACAGTCAACTAAATTTCTCTCCCAATCCTGTTTGCTTTGCCTATCATCCAAAATGTAAGCCCCACTAGTCTTTCATTCTTTCCTGTCCTCTAACTTCCTTATCACTATGCCCTTCCTGCTCTCTGAGTCAGTTGTCAAATGAACTCCCTCCACCTCTTTGCCTTAACTGAAATCTGGCTCCCCACTGAGAATAGCTCTTCTCATCCTTCTGTATGTCTTACATGTCTGGAGTTGGGGAAGTAGAATGGAGGGACTAATTAGTATTAAAATTTCCAGGTCTTCACTTCCAGACCATTATCTTCCTCCCTCATATCAAATCTTTCCTCCTTTCAGGCTTTTGCCCTCTAGTCTATCGTGTTTTACTCCTCCTTGCTGTTGTCACTCACTGTATCTTTATTTCCTTCCATGTAACTCCCCATCACTTCTCTACATGTTTTGAACACTTTAGAACCTGGCTTTTTGTCTTCCTATTCACCCCAGTTTTTTTTCGTTTTTGTTTTTTTAAAGATGTTGGGGGTAGGAGTTTATTAATTAATTTATTTATTTTTGCTGTGTTGGGTCTTTGTTTCTGTGCGAGGGCTTTCTCTAGTTGTGGCAAGTGGGGGCCACTCTTCATCGCGGTGCACGGGCCTCTCACTATCGCGGCCTCTCCTATTGCGGAGCACAGGCTTCAGATGCGCAGGCTCAGTAGTTGTGGCTCACGGGCCTAGTTGCTCTGCAGCATGTGGGATCCTCCCAGACCAGGGCTTGAACCTGTGTCCACTGCATAAGCAGGCAGATTCTCAACCACTGCACCACCAGGGAAGCCCCACCTCAGTTTTAACCTTCATTCTAACTAACTTCAATTTCCATCAAAACCCCAGTGTCACAGTGATTTGGCTTCCTCAATGTAGTGGGTTTCACTACTCTACTCCAACCTCCCCACAAAAAATGTTTCATCACCCCCAAATTTTCTACCTTGAAACCATAAAAATTCATTACCTTCCTCTCTGATCACATCTATAAACTTTCCAGCTCGTTTATTGTTTTACTTTCACAATATGTTGACATCCTCAATCTTCCAGTCCACATCTCTCCATTTTCTCCCAGTCTTCAACACCTTGCTGTCACAATGATGGAGAAGATGTCACATATTTGCCCAGTTTTTTCCATTAGAAATTTATGGTCAGAAACTTACAATGCTCTGACATTTCTTCCTCATAGTCTGCTTTTTGTCCTCAGCTGTGCTTTTAATACTTAACTACTCTCCCCAAGCTCAAATTCATTCTCTTCAGAATTACCTAGGGAATTACCTCTTTTCTTATGAAGATTAAGAAAAAATGTCTATAAGGGGGAAATTGTTAGACTTCCTAATTTTCCTACAGTTGTTTTTGTCCCCTAATTGGTGTGGAAAGAAATCCAAAGTTCCCATGGGCCAAGAGGGATTGAAGATTGGCTGAGAGAGCCTGCAGGGGTACAGGTCTCATAAGGCCTGGATGAGAGATAGTTACTGTTCCAACCAGAAACCTGAGGACCACAAGCCACATCTTGGAGAAATCACTTGAGCCAAAGATCCAAGCACAGTTCCATTGAAACTGCAGACTGGTCATCATTGAAGAAACACTGGACACTGTTTGTGAGAAGAGACAGACTTGATAAGTGACATCTGGGGAAGGTGTCAGTGCAGAACCAATTCAGAGCCAGAGCAGGAAGTAGTCCTTTCCTTCCCAACATTGGTGGCAGTTGCATAAGGTCCCTAGAACTTGGAACTGACCCCATAGAGGATATGGTGAGAGAGAACCAGAGCAGAAAATTTAAACCTCTTCATGACTGAACTTTTAACTGTATTAACTTAAGTATCAATATAAGTTTAGTTTACTGAACTGATTAAACCTGAAATTGGCTATACAGCATTTACCATAATCAAGTGGAAATGGGGACTTTTAATAGAGATAATGTCAATCATGAGGAAAAACGTTATAAATTATATGCATGAATGTGGTTTACTAATTTAACTTAAAAATTCATATAATTACCCATGTCAAAATATACAACACATTTACCCTTGAAACAACAAATCCCACTTGAAGAAATTTTCCCTGAGAAGATACTCAACTATACAAAAAGAGATTTGTGTCCTAGGTTGTTCATCATGCATTCATAACAAAAAAGGCATCATTCACAATAAGAAAGGAATGGAGAAAACCAAGGTACCCATAATAAGAAGTTAGTTATACATTTAACCATAATTCATATACACAATAATATGCAATGAAGAAATTTAAAAGTATATATATTTATTCCCATAGAAATCTATATAATCAGTAGATCGAAAGGGGAAAACTGACAGCTCCTCCCCGTATATGAAGTAGGGCATTTTCATTCTTCCCTAATAAACAAATCTACCATATCCACTTGGCCGTAGTTCAGTGCTCATTTCCCTATTATGGTCATGGTATGCTTATCAGCATCCTTGCTAACAGTGTCATTGCGATGCCTCATCAGACAATCTCTCCTTTCTTCACATTTAGCAGCAGCAGGATTTTTGTCCAGCAGGAATTTTGTCCTGCCAGAAAGAGAGCAGTAGTGAGGAAACCACATGTTCTAAGAGGTATTTTCAACACCTAAGGTGGCCCTACCCATAATTATAGGATTCAAGGTAATGGATTTCACAGCCCACCTCTCAACTGGTGATACTCCCTTGAGTTCCTGTCTTGCATATTTTTCCTTTTCATTTTAAATACTCTATTTGAGTGGTCTTATTCACAACGTGTCTTAGGTACACACACCCAGAAAGAAACCTTGAGATGAGAATTTGTGTGCAAGTGATTCATTAGAGAAATGCTTCGCAGGGAGACCAGTAAGGGAGTGGGGAAGCAGGACAGGAAATGGATCAAATCAAGCAAAGTGCAATTGAGGGCAAAGTCCTGGAAGGCAAATTACATCTCACAGTTTGCCCCAACTGGAGGCAAGAGAGCTGGGCTTTGGTACTCCAGTACCACTTGATCATTGACTAAGGTCTGCCCCTTGGCACTGAAACAACCAGATGCTTCCAGCTCTCTGAGCCTGTAGACAAAGCAGCCACAGTTCCTAAGGGCAGCTCTCCACAGGTACAAGCCACCAGATACAAGACCATATGGAAGATGGGGTGGGGGGACACTGGCTAGAAAATAGAAAATGCAAAAGGGATCCCAGAGGATCTGTGTGCAAAATATCAGTGTCCACTATAACACCCACAGCTTCAACCAGCGTGAAAAATTCCAAATCTGTATCATTACTGCAGACCTCGCCCTTGAACTCCAGACCTATACACCTTACTACCTGCTGGACCTCTTCCTTGCCAACCAGGCTTCCCAAACACACCTTGTCCAAAACTGGGCTCACATCCTTATTCTCATGCACTGCTTTTCTCAGTAAATGCCACCTTCATACCCTCAATGGGCCAATCTAGAAAACTCAATTCACCTTGCCAGACACCTCATCCTTTAATTCACCAAGTCCTTGGATTTTACTTTTTCAATATATCTCTAATCTATCCCTGACTCCCATACCTTAGTTCCACCTTATTTCTCTTTTCACTGTTCCTTGTTCCCTGTGCCCCCAATAATTCAATCTCCATCACTCTACTGTGGATTATCACTCACAAATTTAAAACTTACTATGTCACTCCTCTGTTTAAAATCTTTCAATGGCTTCTCATTTTGTAGGTTAAAAAACTAAGTACTTGGCATTTCAAATTATATCCATCCTGTTCTAACTCCCATCTAATTTTTCAGACCATTTTATACCCTTAAAATCCTAAACTCAAGACATATGAAACTCTTTGCCGTTTCCCAAAGTTGTCTTGCTCTCTCACTCTTGAGGTAATCAATAAATCAATGAGTACCTATATATTTTAAATACTTAATCCCCACATTAGCTCTTCCAAGAGACTTCCTCGGCATTTCCTCCCTTGAGCTGATTAATTTTCCGTTTTTGTTCCCTATTGCAACTTGTGTGTACTCTCATGGCAGTATTTATTTACGTCTAGATTATTAGATGATTAGGTCTTAAAGGAAAGAAATATCTTATTCATCCTTGGCCTACCTAGCACACTGCCTGATGTAACAATGTTCTTGTCGCTTTTGCCCAACTTTTGGTTGCTTACCCATGATCAGGCAATATATTGCTATACTGAGTACGAGTGATACAAAGATGAGTAAGGCTGGGTCTCTGCTTACACTCTAATAGGGAAGATTTTCAGATATGAGATTTTTCAAATACAATCCTATGATGAGTTCTGACTTAGTGGTATCTACTGGGTGCTGTGAGTTTCAAAGAGGAACATTTAGCCTAACCTAGAGGGTTAGGGGAGGCTTGCTATAGAATATAATATCTGAGCAGAATTTCAGAGGAGAAATAAAGGTTAGCCTGGCAAAGAAATGGTATTCCTCCCAATGTTTCCATTTCAGCTTAAAGCAGTATTATCAACCAACTGTGTCTTGTTCCTAAATGTCACCAAAGAAACAACCAGCCAACTTGGTAAAGGACAGTAAAATGATAGGCCTTCCTCACCAGAAGTCTAGGTGATTTTTATCACTTTTGTTGGGTTGTTTCTGAGTCTCAGTGAAGTTAAATACCAAGTAGGCCTATGCATATATTTAATAGACTCTCTTTAATGTAAACAGTATCTGAATGAACTTTAGTCCCACTCATCCTAGATTTTACTGGGATTAAAGCAACTAGCAGGCTTCACATAGCTAGCTGATTTTCCATTGCCTTTTTTTTTTTTTTTTTTTTTTTTTGTTATGGGGC
>NW_006795229.1:0-2949 GCF_000442215.2 Lipotes vexillifer | reverse complement strand
TTTTTTTGTTGGTTTTTTTTTTTTTTTTTTTTTTTTTTTTCGGTACGCAGGCCTCTCACTGCTGTGGCCTTTCCTGCTGCGGAGCACAGGCTCTGGACGCACAGGTTCAGCGGCCATGGCTCACGGGCCCAGCCGCTCCGCGGCACGTGGGATCTTCCCGGACCGGGGCACGAACCCGCGTCCCCTGCATCGGCAGGCGGACTCTCAACCACTGCACCACCAGGGAAGCCCTCCATTGCCTTTTTAAAGGTATCACCAAAGTCCAAAATGTTTGCAAGTTTTTTTTAAAATGTTATTGCAATAGGGTAAATTTTTATTATTATATATGGAAGCTAATCATTTCAGAGTAAACAACAGATGTTTGCACCCTTATTACTGTTTGGTACTGACATCGATATTAAATGATAATATGAAAACATGTCACAGACGTGAATGATGAATTCAAATGTCAGAAATGGAGGAAAAGAAATGTTTAAAATAGAAAATGTAAGAGTCTTGGGAGAGAAGTCAAACTATGAGCACCTTCTTCAGGCAGAGTGCAATACTACCCTTCCACAGAATAATAAAAATCTGGAAAATTCCAAGGTACATTTCTCTTCAAAGGGTTGTTACTGAAGTATAGGTGATTAAAGTTTTCACTTGATTGATTAAGTAATAGCACCTGGTGAAAAATGCAATTGTATCAAAAATAGTAAATTTATTAGATATTATGTATGTTTATAGATATATAGATAGCTAGATAGATGTTCTCATGTTGTATACCGTATTTTCTGGACATTGTTTGATATGTTTTGAGAAACCCAACTTAACTTATTTAGATATTAAGTGATTTACCATACATGCAGTTGCAAATGATGTTCTTAATTTAAATTACCATTATTAAATGTTTTCTGAGAATTAACCTGATTATGCTAAAACATGTACCTATCAAAACAGGCTAGATTTCACCCAGTAAAAACCATTACTAATTTTTTTATTCATGGAGTTTTAAAATATTGGGTGCATTTCACTAAATGAAATGTTCTATCTCTTTTTTTTTTTTTCTAGTCATTAGCTCAGAGTGATCAAGATTGATGAAATGGGATATTAAAGGCTTTACCTATACAGATGAGTTCTGTCTCCTTTGAGGGAAGCACAGGCTCTGTGAAAGCAGGCTTCTTGTCTGTCTTGTTGAGTTCTGGGTCCTCAGTGGCTATGATAAGGCTCATAACTGTGAAGATGCATGATATATATCTGTTGAATAAATAAGTGTGGAATGAACAAATGAGTGAATGAATGACTAATAAAAGTATTCAGAGTTTTTAAGTTTCCTTTAAATTGATAGCACGTTGAGCACAGTTTTGAAACTTTCAAGACATTGAAAGTATATTGTAACTCTTAAGTATTACAGACATAATCTGTAATAAAATTTGAAGAAAGCTGAGCTCACATTCATTTTTATTCTCTACACAGAGATCAACAGGCATTGGTTACAGCCTCCTGTTGACCACGAAGGAAAGCCAGGGAGGAAGTTGGCCCATCTTCCCCACCATAACCATTGATTATTGAGCCAGACTTCTTTAAAGTAGACTGTGCAAAACCAGAATTGTTTATTTCCCAAGAGAATAGGAATGATGAATTGACTTAACTTTGCAGTATAAAGGAATCGTTACTGCCGGTGGGAGGCTGTGATCCTTACCCAGAAAAATGAGGTCCAGATCTAAGGCTTGATGTCCCCTCCACGTGCTTCTGTGTTTCCTCAGATTTTGGACTCTATTCTTAACCTGAAAATATATGTCCTTGGTCATAACAGAAACCACGGAAAAAAAGTGGCTGAATCTTTCCAATTCCATGTCTTATGCAGTTGTTAATTTAGGCTCTAGAAGAAGACCACATGGCTTGAATCTCAACTTGAACTCTTAGGAGCTTGAACTCTGAGAAACTCTTACTTTAGGTAAGTTCCATAACTTTCTCACACCTCCTTAGCACCTGTGAAAATGGGACTAAGGATAGTTTCCCTTCACGGGGTTGTTATGAGAATACTCAGTGATCAGTATACAAGAGGAATTTATGCTATAGCAGCAGCAAAAGAGCATATGACAATCATTACTCGGCCATGATGGACTCATGTAGAGAGAAGCAAACCTCTTTCCTTGAAGGTCCCACACTGGCTGGTGCAGAATCAGGATGCTAAAGTCGAGGCTGTTAAAATAAGCAAGGATATCTTTCACGTGTTAGAAATTAAGGGGAAAGCATCCAAAATGTATTATCCCCTTACGGTATGTCACGCACTTACCACGTGGTTCTTAATGTAAACATCACAACAAATCTAAAGCTCAATATCATTTTCCAATTTTCAACCACATACAGGCATATGGGGCTGGGAGAGGTCGAGTAACGTGCCGAGCTCACAATCCTGGTAAGTGGCAAAGCTGGGACTGAAACCCAGGTCTGAGTCCATAGTCCATATTGTTTGAATAATGTCCTGGTGCTGCTCCTAGTCCTGGACCTCTCATGCAGGGCCCTCCCCACGCACACACTGTCGTAGCTTCAGGAGTAAAACACTCCTGGCACCTATGAGAACAGAAGCGCGCAGCCCCAGCACTCCTCCACCCCACCATTTACCAATAGTAAAGCTGACCATCTGAACTCCATCCACCTGCTTCTAATACCTATCTTTTAATTGAGTCTAAACTTAGGAGAAGTTGTTATTTATTGGCCTCCTCTACAACCCTAAGCACAACTAACTGGAATGGGAAACTTGGTAGAGAGGGACTAGATCTGACTTGAAAAAAAAAGGCAGCAATTGCTGGCATATTTGGAACATATCAAATAAATCCTGCTTTTACTACTGAATGGCTCATTATTTATTTTTATTTTTTTATTTTTTTATTTTTTTGCAGTACTTGGGCCTCTCACTGTTGTGGCCTCTCCCGTTGCGGAGCACAGGGTCCGGACGCACAGGCTCAG
>NW_006795227.1:0-262 GCF_000442215.2 Lipotes vexillifer | reverse complement strand
GCCCATCAGCATAACAACGCTCCCTGTTCTCCCTGGCCTGTCCTGCCTTACTGGATTTTACACATTTTTCAGATGTCTTTTTGACCGGGGGGAAGTGAGAGTTCATTGTAGCGTAGATTTCCTTTGCAAGCTTGCTTGGTTGGCCAAAAAGGGCGTATGCGTTTTTTCCTGAATATATTCAGGAAAAAACGTATAGGCACTTTTTGGCCAAGGGCATCCTGGTCGGCATTCGGCCTATTTTCATAGGCTTTAAATGCAATTC
>NW_006795226.1:0-205 GCF_000442215.2 Lipotes vexillifer | reverse complement strand
TGTCTGGTTTTGGTATCAAGTTGATGGTGGCCTCGTAGAATGAATTTGGGAGTGTTCCTCCCTCTGCTATATTTTGGACGAGTTTGAGGAGGATAGGTGTTAGCTCTTCTCTAAATATTTGATAGAATTCGCCTGTGAAGCTATCTGGTCCCGGGCTTTTGTTTGTTGGAAGATTTTTAATCACAGTTTCAATTTCAGTGCTTGT
>NW_006795225.1:0-217 GCF_000442215.2 Lipotes vexillifer | reverse complement strand
ATTACTCATATATTTTGTATATAATATATTCTAGGCATAAATATATATTAATATAAAACATAACTGTTATACATTAATGTAAATATTAGTATATTACATTTATACATCAATATAATATTTAATAATGTTATATTTATATTATTTTTTACTATAAACATAGCTAATGCTCTTTAAAGCCATCTGCTACAAGTAGAATAAGACCAGGAGTATGGCCAAA
>NW_006795224.1:0-1056 GCF_000442215.2 Lipotes vexillifer | reverse complement strand
TGTTCTGTAGGAGTTGTTCCATGTGTAGATGTATTTCTGGTGTATCTGTGGGGAGGAAGGTGAACTCCGCGTCTTACTCTTCCGCCATTTTCCCGGAAGCCAGGCAGGTGGATTCTTAACCAGTAAGCCACCAGGGAAGTCCCCGTCTAATGGTTTTGAGAGGCCTTCTTTTTAGCTCCTGAGTCTTCTGAAGATCCAGAGGGTGCAGAACAATGGAGATAAACTGGTGAAGTTATTCAGGTATCTAAGTCTCAGGTGCAACTCAACCAAATTCCTTGATTGCCATGTGTTTTAGGGGACTTTTTGGCCAATGATCTGGGGAAATTCCTTTTCCTTGCTAGATCCCTGGAAATAATTGGTCATTTTGTAAGCTAGTGAGTGAAAGTTTCAGATGTCAGTCATAATTATTTTTCAGCAAAGTCTCTTTATTGTCTGCTCAATGTAATATTAATGAATATGCAATATTACTCATACTAGTTACTCAACCCTCTGGTGATGAAGTCTCTTTTCTTAAGGGTTGAACTATTTTAAAATGCCAGAAATTAGAGATCCCCTGCTCTCTATCCCACACCAACCACTTATCTTAGGGGAGGCATAAAGAAAAGAGATTTGTCTAGGTAGAAAGCCATATCCACAAACTGGTTGTTGCTTCCTTCCTAACAATCATTGATTAATAGTTTTACTTTCTCATGTGGATCACTGAAAGGCGGTTTCTATCAGAGGTGACCCAATGTAAGTTAAAAGAAAAATTAGTGTTCCATAAATTATGTTATTTCCTTGTTATCATTTATATAAATAACTTCATTAGAAGGGGCAAGACTTACTGTGTTGTACTTTCCTGATGAAAGTTTAGAAGTTCGTATGTTCACTGGCAAGGAACTTGGCAAATGACCAAGAAAACCCCCAGCTGGCCCACTTCAGGATTATTTAAGGGTCTCAGGCGTCCCATCTCAAAGTCTCCTTTACCTCTAACCTAACTCTATTCAAAATAAGTCACCTTGGGCTTCCCTGGTGGTGCAGTGGTTGAGAGTCCGCCTGCCGATGCAGGGGACACGG
>NW_006795223.1:885709-900623 GCF_000442215.2 Lipotes vexillifer | reverse complement strand
TTAAGAAAACTGAAATCATATCAAGCATCTTTTCTGACCACAACACTATGAGATTAGAAATCACTTACAGGGAAAAAAACGTAAAAAACACAAACATATGGAGGTTAAAGAATACGTTACTAAATAACCAAGAGATCACTGAAGAAATCAGAGGAAATTAAAAAATACCTTGAGACAGATGACAATGAAAACACGATGATTCAAAACCTATGGGATGTAGGAAAAGCAGTTCTAAGAGGGAAGTTAATAGCAATACAAGCCTACCTCAAGAAACAACAAACATCTCAAATAAACAATCTAACCTTACAGCTAAAGGAACTAGAGAAAGAGCAAACAAAACCCAAAGGTAGCAAAAGGAAAGAAATAATAAAGATCAGCGCAGAAATAAATGAAATAGAAACAAAGAAAACAACAGCAAAGATCAATAAAACTAAAAGCTGGTTCTTTGAGAAGATAAACAAAATTGATAAACCATTAGCCACACTTATCAAGAAAAAGATGGAGAGGACTCAATAAAATTACAAATGAAAAAGGAAAAGTTACAACAGACACCGCAGAAATACAAAGCATCCTAAAGACTACTACAAGCAACTCTATGCCAATAAAATGGACAACCTGGAAGAAATGGACAAATTCTTAGAAAGGTATAACCTTCCAAGACTGAACCAGGAAGAAATAGAAAATATGAACACACCAATCACAAGCACTGAAATTGAAACTGTGATAAAAAATCTTTTAACAAATAACAGTCCAGGACCAGATGGCTTCACAGGTGAATTCTAGCAAACATTTCGAGAAGAGCTAACACCAATCCTTCTCAAACTCTTCCAAAAAATTAAAGAGGAAAGAACACTCCCAAACTCATTCTATGAGGCCACCGTCACCCTGATAACCAAAATCAGACAAAGATACTCCAAAAAAGAAAATTACAGACCAATATCACTGACGTATATAGATGCAAAAATCCTCAACAAAATACTAGCAAACAGAATCCAACAACACATTAAAAGGATCATAGACCATGATCAAGTGGGATTTACACCAGGGAGGCAAGGATACTTCAATATATGCAAATCAATCAATGTGATCTACGATATTAACAAATTGAAGAATAAGAACCATATGATCATCTCAATAGATGCAGAAAAAGCTTCCGATAAAATTCAACACCCATTTATGGTAAAAACTCTCCAGAAAGTGGGCATAGAGGGAACCTACCTCAACATAATAAAGGCCATATACGTAAAACCCACAGCAAACATCATTCTCAATGGTGAAAAACTGAAAGCATTTCCTCTAAGATCAGGAACAAGACAGGGATGTCCACGCACCACTATTATTCAACATAGTTTTGGAAGTCCTAGCCACAGCAATCAGAAAAGGAAATGAAATAAAAGGAATACAAAGTGGAAAAGAAGAAGTTAAACTGTCGCTGTTTGCACATGAAATGATACTATACATAGAGAATCCTATAGATGCCACCAGAAAACTACTAGAGCTAATCAATGAATTTGGTAAAGCAGCATGATACAAAATTAATGCACAGAAATCTCTTGCATTTCTATACACTAATGACAAAAAATGTGAAAGAGAAATTAAGGAAACACTCCCATTCACCATTACAACAAGAATAAAATACCTAGGAATAAATCTACCTAAAGAGGTAAAAGACCTGTACTCAGAAAACTATAAGACACTGATGAAAGAAATTAAAGATGATACAGATAGAGAGATATACCATGTTCTTGGATTGGAAGAATCAATATTGTGAAAATGACTATACTACCCAAAGCAATCTACAGATTCAATGCAATCTGTATCAAATTACCAATGGCATTTTTTACAGAACTAGAACAAAAAATCTTAAAATTTGTATGGAGACACAAAAGACCCCAAATAGCCAAAGCAGTCTTGAGGGGAAAAAACGGAGCTGGAGGAATCAGACTGACTTCAGACTATACTACAAAGTTACAGTAATCACGACAGTATGGTACTAGCACAAAAACAGAAATATAGATCAATGGAACAGGATAGAAAGCCCAGAGATAAACCCATGCACCTATGGTCAATTAATCTATGACAAAGGAGGCAAGGATATACAATGGAGAAAAACCATCTCTTCAATAAGTGGTGCGGGGAAAACTGGACAGCTACATGTAAAAGAATGAAATTAGAACACTCCCTAACACCCTACACACACACAAAAACTCCAAATGGATTAGAGACCTAAACGTAAGACTGGACACTATAAAACTCTTAGAGGAAAACATAAGCAGAACATTCTTTGACATAAATCACAGCAAGATCATTTTTGATCCACCTCCTAGAGTAAAGGAAATAAAAACAAAAATAAACCAATGGGACCTAATGAAACTTAAAAGCTTTTGCAAAGCAAACAAAACTACAAACCAGATGAAAAGACAACCCTCAGAATGGGTGAAAATATTTGCAAACGAATCAACAGACAAAGGATTAATCTCCTAAATATATAAACAGCTCATGCAGCTCAATAATAAAAAAGGAAATAACCCAATCAAAAAATGGGCCAAAGACCTAAATAGACATTTCTCCAAAGAAGACACACAAGTGGTCCAGAAGCACATGAAAACCTGCTCAACTTCACTAATTATTAGAGAAATGCAAATCAAAACTACAATGACGTATCACCTCACACCAGTTAGAATGGGCATCATCAGAAAATCTACAAACAACAAATGCTGGAGAGGGTGTGGAGAAGAGGGAACCCTCTTGCACTGTTGGTGGGAATGTAAATTGATACAGCTACTGTGTAGAACAGTATGGAGGTTCCTTAAAAAACTAAAAATAGAATTACTGTATGACCCAGCAATCCCACTACTGGGCACATACCTAGAGAAGACCATAATTCAAAAAGACACATGCACCCCAATGTTCATTGCAGCACTATTTACAATAGCCAGCTCATGGAAGCAACCTAAATGCCCATCAACAGAAAAATGGAAAAAGAAGATATGGTACATCTATACAATGGAATATTACTCAGCCATAAAAAGGAACAAAATTGGGTCATTTGTAGAAACGTGGATAAATGTAGAGACTGTCATACAGAGTGATGTTAAGTCAGAAAAAGAAAAACAAATATCCTATATTAACACATATATGTGGAACCTAGAAAAATGGTACAGATGAACCGGTTTGAACTGGTTTGCAGGGCAGAAATTGAGACACAGATGTAGAGAACAAACATATGGATACCAAGTGGGGAAAGCAGTGGGGGGGGTGCTGGTGTGATGAATTGGGAGAATGGGATTGACATGTATACACTAATATGCATTAAATGGATAACTAATAAGAACCTGCTGTATAAAAAATTAATAAAATAAAATTTATAAATACATAAATTTACTGTGGAAAAAAGAAGTACACAGATTGGGAAGGGTGAAAGTAAAACTGTCTTTTTCCACATATGAGATGACTGTTTATGTAGAAGTCACAAATAATCAACAACAACAACAAAAACGTAACTAATAAGCAATTATAGCAAAGATGCAGGATACAAAAATCGATTGCTTTCCTGTATACCAACAATGAAAAGTGGGATTAGATATTTAAAACACAATATTATATACATTAGCTCCCCAAAATACTCAGATAAATCTAACAAGATACATACAAGATCTATATGAAGAAAACTCCAAAACTCTGAATGAAATCAAAGAACTAAATAAATGGATATGTATTCCATGTTTATAGATAAGAAGATAATACTTTGTCAGAGATGTAGAGCAACAGAAACTCTCACACATTGCTGGTGCAAATGCAAAATGATACAACAATTTTGGAAGACAAGTTTGGTGGTTTCTTACCAAAGCTAAACATACTCCTACCATATGATCCAGGAATTGCACTCTTTGGTATGAACCCAAAGGAGCTGAAAACTTATGCCTACACAAAAACCTGCACATGGATGTTAATAGTAGTTTTATCCATAATTACCAAAACTTAAAACAACCAAGATATCCCTCATTAGATGAATGGATGAATAAACTGGCTCATCCAGACAATGGAATATTATCCAGTGCTAAAAATAACTGAGCTATCAAGCCATGAAAACACATGGAGAAACCTTAAATGCATATTACTAAGTGAAAAAAGCCAATGTAAGAAGGTTACATACTGTAGGATTCCAATTACATGACATTCTGGAAAAAGCAAAACTATGGACAATAAAAAGATCAGTGGTTTCCAGGGGTGGGGAGAAGACAGTTGGAAGGAGAGATGAATAAGCAAAGCACAGGGGATATTTAGGGCAGTGAAAATACTGTACATCATATTATAATGATGAATATATGTCAGTATAATTTTTCCAAACCCAGTGAATGTACAACACCAAGAGTGAGCCCTTACGTAAACTATGGATTTTGCGTGATTGTAATATGTCAATATAGGTTCATCCCTGGTTTAAGAAAAAAAAAGTACCATTTGGTGAGTGATGTTGATCATGGGGGAGGATAAGTATGTGTAGGGGCAGGGGCTACATGGGAAAACTTTGTACCCTCCTTTATTGTAAACCTAAAACTACTCTTAAAAATGAAGTCCTAAAAAAAAAAAGAAAAGAAATTAGACACAGACAAAATAGTTGAAGGGCTTTGGAAGTTTTTCCCTGGAGAAGAAAAAATAATATTAACCTGTCTTTGTAAATTTAAGAGTTTTATGTAGATTAGGCAGTTGGCTTTTTTTGTGTGTGTGGACCCCGAGGAGAGAAAATACAAGTAGACTTCAACTTGATATAAAAAAAGTGCTTTCTAAGTTTTAAATCTATCAGCTACATGAGAGTAGTATCTATGTCTTGTTCCTCTTTGTATGATCAACGCCTACAAAATGCCTGGTATGTGGAAAATGCTCAGTGAATATTTACTGAATGAGTCAGTAAGTTCCTTGTCTCCAGGATCCAAAGGATATCTTATATGACCTCTGGCAGGGGCTGTGCATTGGGTTGATATGGGATAGAGCAATTGTTTTCACATTTTTATGTATTGTTTACTGTTTAGTAGCTGAATCCTTTTGCTGTAAGAATTCTTACCTAGAAATGCAACATATAAAGTAGACAAAATCAGAGAAGCTTTGTTGAACTGGCTGAAAGAAGCCTAGATCTACAACTGCTAAACCTTCCACTTTGTCCCTATAGCATCTCCAGGAAACAAAAATCTTTGCGAGTTTTAAAATTATCAGATTCTAGGAACTCCAGATACTGGTTCTGGAGTAATATAACCTTCCTTCATACGTAAACTGAAATGATATTAGCTTATGATTGATTTTGCTTTCGTATCTAAAACTTCATTATGCAAATAAAATATTTAAAATATAATAAATGAGAGATATCGGATAAAAAGTAGAAAAGCAAAAGGGAACCAATGTTTAATGAGTGCTTGCAAAATGTCAGACTTCGTACTAAGTTCATTACGTTTAATAATTATAAGATTTAAGTTCAGGAAAAATTAATTTGGAATGGGCTAACAGAGAAGACCTCATGGAGGAAGGGGAGTTTGAGTTATACCTAGAATGGCTTCAACAGGTAGAAAAAAGAAAGAAAGCTACAGGAAAGAGGCTTAATTTTTTGTTTTTTAAAGAACAGGACTACAATAAAGTGACTTTCTGAAGAAATTCCAAAAACTTCATGCCATTACGTTACAAACATTTAGAACCATGCTATGAGTATCAAGAAAAAAAACCTAAAAACGAATCTCCCATAACCAGCAATGGGACAAATCAATACCATGCACTCGTGATATAGTCCTTGAAGAACAACATTACCTCTGCACTTCTGACAGAAGTACACCACCTGAATCTAATCATGGGGAAATAGTGACAAACCCAAACTGAACGATACTCTTCAACATAAGTGACCTGCACACTTCACAAGTGTCAAAGACTGAGGAACTATTCCAGATGAAAAGATTCTAAAGGGACATGACACCCAAATGAAACACCTGATCTTCGATTTTGTTTTGCTAAAAAGGATATTCTTGGGCCAATTGGCAAAATCTGAATAAAGGCTGTATATTAGATGATTATGGTATATCACTGTTATTTGTCTAATTTTGATAATGGCACTTGGGTTATGTAAGCAAATGTTTTTAGAATATACACACTGAACTATTTACGGATAAGGGGGCATCATGTCTCTGTCTTACTCTCAAATGTTTTAGTAGAAAATTTACACACACACAGAAAAAGAAGCATAAAGTAAATGTAAATGTTAGTATGTGGGGAAACTTGGTGAAGTATATATAGGGACTCTACTATTCTTGCAGCTTTTCTGTAGGTCTGAAATTACACCAAAATAAAAAAGTTAAAAGAAGAAAACAGGGAGAAAAATAAATATTGTAATATTTCTATTGGTACAAGAAAGGAAAATTACTGAAACCACTTAATATACTACAGGAATGGTATAATTCACATGAAGAAAGAAAGTACTTTGCTTCGGAAAATTATTTAGAGACCTCCTGGGTGCCAAATGTATAGTTTCTCATGGGAGAATTTTAAGAAAATGGTATAACAGAGAGACAGCTGAATTATTCTGCATAATGAAGAAAAAGGAAATCTTGGTTACTTCAGACAAACTGGGAATGGGGCTCAAGAATAAAGAGAAGTAAGTTAGCAATAGGGAAGGAAAAACAAGAAGTTTTAATTGGGACCTAAGGAAATAGCCAGCAAGAAATGTCTTGAGAGGGAAACAGTTGATGAAATTATTGGATAGCAATGCCTAATACTAAACTTTAAGTTATTTTTATACCATGCTGAACTGATTCTCCTCACTAACCCCAAATATTTAATAAAAATCTGCTATCTATACAGTCTTTCATTTGAAGCACTTTGAAATAGGAATGAGGGTCGTATCATATACGGGACAAAGCAGTCTGAGAAGACAGCAGTATCAGGAAGAGAAATACAGAGAAGAGACTGAGAATTCAGTGGATTTGTAAAATTATAGATTTATAAAATTATGTACAATATGAAACTTTCAAAATCCTTGGCTTGGAGGGAAGGGAAGAATTCTGGGTTTCTCACAACATCCTCATGAGGACAGGAGATTCAACCATTCTTTTTATTAAAGGGCAAGGTGACCCAAAAAGTTTAGAAAACTTGGGAATGTAAGACTGCACATACTTTTGTTACATCGGCAAAAATAGATATTAAATAACATGATCAATATAAAGCAATTTTTTCTACTAAAATACGATCCCATAATTGTACTTCAAGGAATCTTTCTGTGGTAACCTACCTCCAAGATGGCCTCCAGTGATTCTCATCTTCTGATGTTCATGTCTTCCCACATTAAATTGGGTGACTTGTGTAATGAATGAGATATTGAAAAAATTATGGAGCATGACTTCTGAGGTTACATCATAAAAACTGCCTTACTTTCTCTTAGGTCACCTGTCCTGACCAAGGCAACTTCCACACTGGCTTGAGGACACTCAAATAGCCCATGGAAAGTCCCACTAAATGAAGAACTAAGGCCTTCTGTCAACAGTCAAGATCAACTTGCCAGTGATGAGAGTGAGTCATCTGGAAGCAAATCCTCCAGCCCTACTCAAGCCATCAGATTACTGCAGCTACAGCTGACACCTTGACTGTAAGCTTATTAGAAACCTTTAGCCAAAACCACCCAGTTAAGTTCCTAACCACAAAGACTATGAGATAGTAAATATTTTCAACTCTTTTAATACACTAAATATTGGGATAATTTGTTATGCAGCAAAAGATTACTAATACAACTCTCCTAAAGTAATAATCAGAAAGGTTATCTAACATTCATTTGCAAGTATGCTCAATACCCTGTTATTTATAATAGCAAAAATTGAAATAACCTGTGTCTAAATAGAAAGGATTTCTAACGAATTATTATATAGCAGTATCATAATTAAAGCTAAAATTCACTAGATTTTTTTTTCTGTTCAGAGACTGTACTAGGAGGATATACTCTGGAGACATTAAAAATAATAGTTTTGAAGAATATTAAACAGCACAGTCATACTATAATGCTAAATGAAATAAACAGCATATGAAACTATATATATATAGTGTGATTACATATTTTATAGATTTTTATTTACATACAACATATTTATAATTATATATGCTATATTTTTAGAAAATGGAAATCAAATACAGACATACGCAAAAGGAAAACACGGGCACCCAATACAACAATTATTAGCAGTAGTTATCCTTGGTTGGGGTAGGAATGATTTTGGTATTTAAATTACCTTTTTTTATTTTTCTGTAGTTCTCCAAAATTTCCACAAAATGTATGCATTACTTTTATCATCTCATTTTTTTAACATCTTTATTGGAGTATAATTGCTTTACAATGGTGTGTTAGTTTCTGCTTTATAACAAAGTGAATCAGTTATACATATACATATGTTCCCATATCTCTTCCCTCTTGCATCTCCCTCCCTCCCACCGTCCCTATCCCACCCCTCTAGGTGGTCACAAACCACCTACTGATCTCCATGTGCTACGCGGCTGCTTCCCACTAGCTATCTATTTTATGTTTGGCAGTGTATATATGCCCATGCCACTCTCTCGCTTTGTCCCAACTTACCCTTCCCCCTCCCCATATCCTCAAGTCGATGCTCTAGTAGGTCTGTGACTTTATTCCCATCTTATCCCTAGGTACTTCATGACCTTTTTTTTTTCTTAGATTCCATACATACGTGTTAGCATGCAGTATTTGTTTTTCACTTTCTGACTTATTTCACTCTGTATGACAGACTAGAGTCTGTCCACCTCACTACAAATTACTCAGTTTCGTTTCTTTTTATGGCTGAGTAATATTCCATTGTATATATGTGCCACATCTTCTTTATCGACGCATCTGTTGATGGGCACTTAGGTTGCTTCCATGTCCTGGCTATTGTAAATAGAGCTGCAATGAACACTTTGGTACATGACTCTTTTTGAATTATGGTTTTCTCAGGGTATATGCCCTGTAGTGGGATTGCTGGGTCGTATGGTACTTCTATTTGTAGTTTTTTAAGGAACCTCCATACTGTTCTCCATAGTGGCTGTATCAATTTACATTCTGACCAGATGTGTAAGAGTGTTCCCTTTTCTCCACACCATATCCAACATTTATTGTTTCTAGATTTTTTGATGATGGCCATTCTGACCAGGGTGAGATGATACCTCATTGTAGTTTTGATCTGCATTTCTCTAATGATTAATGATGTTGAGCATTCTTTCATGTGTTCATTGGCAATCTGTACATCTTCTTTGGAGAAATGTCTATTTAGGTCTTCAGCCCATTTTTGGATTGGGTTGTTTGTTTTTTTGATATTGAGTTGCATAAGTTGCTTGTATGTTTTGGAGATTAATCCTTTACCAGTTGCTTCATTTGCAAATATTTTCTCCCATTCTGAGGGTTGTCTTTTGGTCTTGTTTATGGTTTCCTTTGTTGTGCAAAAGCTTTGAAGTTTCACTAGGTCCCTTTGTTTTTTATTTTATTTCCATTTCTCTAGGAGGTGGGTCAACAAGATCTTGCTGTGATTTATGTCATAGAGCATTCTGCCTATGTTTTCCTCTAAGACTTTGATAGTGTCTGGCCTTACATTTAGGTCTTTAATCCATTTTGAGTTTTTGTGTACGGTGTTACGGAGTGTTGTAATTTCATACTTTTACATGTACCTGTCCCGTTTTTCCATCACCATTTATTGAAGAGGCTGTCTTTTCTTCATTGTATATTCTTGCCTCCTTTATCAAACATAAGGTGACCATATGTGCATGGGTTTATCTCTGGGCTTTCTATCCTGTTCCACTGATCTATATTTCTGTTTTTGTGCCAGTACCATACTGCCTTGATTACAGTAGCTTTGCAGTATAGTCTGAAGTCAGGGAGCCTGATTCCTCCAGCTCCATTTTTCGTTCTCAAGATTGCTTTGGCTATTCGGGGTCTTTTGTGTTTCCATACAAATTGTGAAATTTTTTGTTCTAGTTCTGTGAAAAATGCCAGTGGTAGTTTGATAGGGATTGCATTGCATCTGTAGATTGCTTTGGGTAGTAGAGTCATTTTCACAATGTTGATTCTTCCCATCCAAGAACATGGTATAAGTCTCCATCTATTTGTATCATCTTTAATTTCTTTCATCAGTGTCTTATAATTTTCTACATACAGGTCTTTTGTCTCCTTAGGTAGGTTTATTCCTAGATATTTTATTCTTCTTGTTGCAGTGGTAAACAGGGGTGTTTTCTTAATTTCACTTTCAGATTTTTCATCATTAGTGTATAAGAATGCCAGAGATTTCGGTGCATTAAGTTTGTATCCTGCAGCTTTACCAAATTCATTCATTAGCTCTAGTAGTTTTCTGGTAGCATCTTTAGGATTCCCTATGTATAGTATCATGTCATCTGCAAACCATGACAGCTTTACTTCTTCTTTTCTGATTTGGGTTCCATTTATTTCTTTTTTTTCTCTGATTGCTGTGGCTAAGACTTCCAAAACTATGTTGAATAAGAGTGGTGAGAGTGGGCAACCTTGTCTTGTTACTGATCTTAGTGGAAATGGTTTGTTTTTCACCATTGAGGACAATGTTTGCTGTGGGTTTGTCATATATGGCCTTTATTATGTTGAGGAAAGTTCCCTCTATGCCTACTTTCTGCAGGGTTTTTATCATACCTGGGGTGTTGAATTTTGTCAAAAGCTTTCTCTGCATCTATTGAGATGATCATATGATTTTTCTCCTTCAATTTGTTAATACAGTGTATCACGTTGACTGATTTGCGTATATTGAAGAATCCTTGCATTCCTGGATTAAACCCCAATTGATCATGGTGTGTGATCGTTTTAATGTGCTGTTGGATTCTGTTTGCTAGTATTTTGTTGAGGATTTTTGAATCTATGTTCATCAGTGATATTGGCCTGTAGTTTTCTTTCTTTGTGACATCTTTGTCTGGTTTTGGTATTACGGTGATGGTGGCTTTGTAGAATGAGTTTGGGAGTGTTCCTCCCTCTGCTATATTTTGGAAACGTTTGAGAAGCATAGGTGTTAGCTCTTCTCTAAATGTTTGATAAAATTTGCCTGTGAAGCCATCTGGTCCTCGGCTTTTGTTTGTTGGAAGATTTTAAATCACAGTTTCAATTTCAGTGCTTGTGATTGGTCTGTTTATATTTTCTATTTCTTCCTTGTTCAGTCTGGGAAGGTCGTGCTTATGTAAGAATTTGTCCATTTCTTCCAGGTTGTCCATTTTATTGGCATAGAGTTGCTTGTAGTAATCTCTCATGATCCTTTGTATTTCTGCAGTGTCAGTTGTTACTTCTCCTTTTTCATTTCAAATTCTATTTGATTTGAGTATTCTCCCTTTTTTCTCGATGAGTCTGGCTAATGGTTTATCAATTTAGTTTATCTTCTCAAAGAACCAGCTTTCAGTTTTACTGATCTTTGCTATTGTTTCCTTCATTTCTTTTTCATTTATTTCTGATCTGATCTTTATGATTTCTTTCCTTCTGCTAACTTTGGGGGTTTTTTGTGCTTTCTCTAATTGCTTTAGGTGCAAGGTTAAGTTGTTTATTTGAGATATTTCCTATTTCTTAAGGTAGGATTGTACTGCTATAAACTTCTCCCTTAGAACTGCTTTTGCTGCATCCCATAGGTTTTGGGTCGTCATGTCTCCATTGTCATTTGTTTTTAAGTATTTTTTGACTTCCTCTTTGATTTCTTCAGTAATCACTTCGTTATTAAGTAGTGTATTGTTTAGCTTCCATGTGTTTGTGTTTTTTACAGATGTTCTCCTGTAATTGATATCTAGTCTCGTATCGTTGTGGTCAGAAAGGATACTTGATACGATTTCAATTTTCTTAAATTTACCAAGGCTTGACTTGTGACCCAAGATATGATCTATCCTGTAGAATGTTCCATGAGCACTTGAGAAGAATGTGTATTCTGTTGTTTTTGGATGGAATGTCCTATAAATATCAATTAAGTCCATCTTGTTTAATGTATCATCTAAAGCTTGTGTGTCCTTATTTATTTTCCTTTTGGATGATCCGTCCATTGGTGAAAGTGGGTTGTTAAAGCCCCCTACTATGATTGTGCTGTCGATTTCCCCTTTTACGGCTGTTAGTATTTGCCTTATGTATTGAGGTGCTCCTATGTTGGGTGCATAAATATTTACAATTGTTATATCTTCTTCATGCATCAATCCCTTGATCATTATGTAGTGTCCTCCTCTGTCTCTTGTAATAGTCTTTATTTTAAAGTCTATTTTGTCTGATATGATAATTGCTACTCCAGCTTTCTTTTGATTTCCATTTGCATGGAATATATTTTTCCATCCCCTCACATTCAGTCTGTGTGTGTCCCTAGGTCTGAAGTGGGTCTCTTGTAGACAGGATATAGATGGGTCTTCTTTTTGTATCCATTCAGCCAGTCTGTATCTTTTGGTGGGAGCATTTAATCCATTTACACTTAAGGTAATTATCGATATGTATGTTCCTATGCCCATTTTCTTAACTGTTTTGGGTTTGTTAGTGTAGGTCTTTTCCTTCTCATGTTTTTTGCCTAGAAAAGTTCCTTTAGCATTTGCTGTAAAGCTGGTTTGGTGGTGCTGAACTCTCAGCTTTTTCTTGTCTGTAAAGGTTTTAATTTCTCCATAAAATCTGAATGAGATCCTTGCTGGGTCGAGTAATCTTGGTTGTAGGTTTTTCTCCTTCATCACTTTAAATATGTCCTAACACTCCCTTCTGGCTTGCAGAGTTTCTGCTGAAAGATCAGCTGTTAACCTTATGGGGATTGCCTGTGTGTTATTTGTTGTTTTTCCCTTGCTGCTTTTAATATGTTTTCTTTGTATTTAATTTTTGACAGTTTGATTAGTATGTGTCTTGGCCTGTTTCTCCTTGGATTTATCCTGTATGGGACTCTCTGTGCTTCCTGGACTTGATTAACTATTTCCTTTCCCATATTAGGGATGTTTTCAACTATAATCTCTTCAAATATTTTCTCAGTCCCATTCTTTTCCTCTTCTTCTTCTGGGACCCGTGTAATTTGAACGTTGGTGTGTTTAATGTTGTCCCAGAGGTCTCTGAGACTGTCCTCAGTTCTTTTCATTCTTTTTTCTATATTCTGCTCTGCAGTAGTTATTGCCACTATTTTATCTTCCAGGTTACTTATCTATTCTTCTGCCCCAGTTATTGTGCTATTGATCCCTTCTAGAGTATTTTTAATTTCATTTATTGTGTTGTTCATCGTTGCTTGTTTCCTATTTAGCTCTTCTAGTTCCTTGTTAAATGTTTCTTGCATTTTCTCTATTCTATTTCCAAGATTTTGGATCATCTTTACTATCATTATTCTGAATTTTCAGGTAGACTGCCTATTTCCTCTTCATTTGTTAGGCCTGGTCGGTTTTTACCTTGCTGCTTCATCTGCTGTGTGTTTTTCTGTCTTCTCATTTTGCTTATCTTACTGTGTTTGGGGTCTTCTTTTTGCAGGCTGCAGGTTCGTAGTTCCCGTTGCTTTTGGTGTCTGTCCCAGTGGTTAAAGTTGGTTCAGTGGGTTTTGTAGGCTTCCTGGTGGAGGGGACTAGTGCCTGTGTTCTGGTGCATGAGACTGGATCTTGTCTTTCTGGTGGGCAGGTCCACGCCTGCTGGTGTGCTTTGGGGTGTCTGTGGCCTTATTATGATTTTAGGCAGCCTCTCTTATAATGGGTAGGGCTGTGTTCCTGTCTTGCTAGTTGTTTGGCATAGGGTGTTCAGCACTGTAGCTTGCTGGTCATTGAGTGGAGCTGGTTCTTGTTGAGATGGAGATCTCTGGGAGATTTTTGCTGTTTGATATTACATGGAGCTGGGAGGTCTCTTGTAGACCAGTGTCCTGAAGTTGGCTCTCCCACCTCAGATGCACAGCACTGACTCCTGGCTGGAGCACCAAGAGCCTTTCATCCACACAGCTCAGAATAAAAGGGAGAAAAAGTAGAATGAAAGAAAGAAAGAGGATAAAATAAAGTAAGATAAAATAAAATAAACTTATTAAAATAAAAAATAATTATTAAGAAAAAATTAAAATATAAAACAAAAACGGATGGACAGAACCCTAGGACAAATGGTGAAAGCAAAGCTATACAGACAAAATCAAACACAGAAGCATATACATACATACTCACAAAAAGAGGAAAAGGGGAAAAAATAATATATCTTGCTCTCAAAGTCCACCTCCTCAATTTGGGATGACTCGTTGTCTATTCAGGTATTCCACAGATACAGGGTACATCAAGTTGATTGTGGAGCTTTAATCCACTGCTCCTGAGGCTTCTGGGAGAAACTTCCCTTTCTCTTCTTTGTTCGCATAGCTCCCGGGGTTCAGCTTTGGATTTAGCCCCGACTCTGCATGTAGGTCACCTGAGGGCGTCTGTTCTTCGCTCAGACAGGACGGGGTTAATGGAGCAGCTGATTCGGGGGCTCTGGCTCACTCAGGCCGGGGGTAGGGAGGGGTACGGAGTGCAGGGCTTGTCTGCGGCGGCAAAGGCCAGTGTGACATTGCACCAGCCTGAGGCGCGCCGTGTATTCTCCCGGGGAAGTTGTCTCTGGGTCACGGGACCCTGGCAGTGGCGGGCTGCACAGGCTCCCGGGAGGAGAGGTGTGGATAGTGATCTGTGCTCGCACACAGGCTTCCTGGTGGCGGCAACAGCAGCCTTAGCGTCTCGTTCCCGTCTCTGGGGTCCGCACTGAGAGCTGCGGCTCGTGCCCGTCTCTGGAGCTCCTTTAAGCGGTGCTCTTAATCCCCTCTCCTCACGCACCAGGAAACAAAGAGGCAAGAAAAAGTCTTGTCTCTTCGGCAGCTCCTGGCTTTTCCTGGACTCCCTCCTGGCTAGCTGCGGCGCGCTAGCCCCCTTCAGGCTGTGTTCACGCCGCCAACCCCAGTCCTCTCCCTGGGATCCG
>NW_006795223.1:854411-885542 GCF_000442215.2 Lipotes vexillifer | reverse complement strand
CCACATGCAGTCTCCGCCCGCAAAGGGGCTTCTACTGTGTGGAAACCTTTCCTCCTTCACAGCTCCCTCCCACTGGTGCAGGTCCCATCCCTATTCTTTTGTCTCTGTTTTGTCTTTTTTGTTTTGCCCTACCCAGGTAGGTGGGGAATTTCTTGCCTTTTGGGAGGTCTGAGGTCTTCTGCCAGCGTTCAGTGGGTGTTCTATAGGAGCAGTTTCACATGTAGATGTATTTCTGATGTATCTATGGGGAGGAAGGTGATCTCCGTGTCTTACTCTTCCGCCATCTTCCTCAACTCCATCATCTCATTTTTAAAAATAATAATAGATAATTTGCCAGAGCACAAAACATGGGTGTGAGGTGGTGCTCACTCATAGAATTTGATTTCTGGGAAAGCCATCTTAGTTCAGCATCCTCATTTTACAGATGAAAGAACACAGGAGAATTAGGTGATTCCCCTGAAGTTCACCTAGTTGGTTATGGCAAAACATGAAGCCAAACTCAAGTTTCCTAGATTCTGATCCAATGTTCTCTTTACTATGCTATGTTACTGACAAGAAATCAAAGACAAAGTCACCACAGGACCTCAAAAAGCAAAAGGGAAAACAAGAAAAATGGCCAAAATAAAAATAATGGCCAAACAACTCTGAGCAGTCATCATTGCAAAAAGAAAACCATATTCTCAGAAATTAGGCACCAACTTCCACTAAATAAGTTAATATTTAAGGACTTTTATAGAGCCACCACAACGGGTGACCTTAGTTAAGAAGGGAGTCAGGTTAGATCCAATAAGACTTTGACCTGAACTGATCCATAACTAACCTATTTATGAGAAAGTGAAAGCGCCAATGCTATTTCATCACCTGATGAATGGGAACTTCACTTACTGCTGCTGCCTCAGCCATTCTTACCACATCAGAGCAACTTGTATCTACCTTCTCTCTCCACCTCGCTACTTATGCTGCCACTCAGAGAATTGTAATGGTAGCTAGCCACAGCACAGATATTTGTAAGTCCTTTGGAAAGATCTAAATGGAGAATGAAAGGGCCTCTTACATGATGGAAAAAATCAACAGCTTACTCTTTTCTTACAGAAGAGGCCTGACTGGTTAGTAATTTGGGCCCTATTTGTGTTTGGGGAAAATAGAGTTTGGGAAAACTCACAGAAATTATAAAAACTCTGTGCAAACATTTAAAGAATTCTAAGTTTGTATGTACTCTGTTGCTTCGAGCTGTAGTAAAATTATCCAGAAATAAGCTAACAAAAACACCTACATTTACTTTCATCTGTTTGTTGTCTCTTGCACGGTAAAATGTTTAATCATCAGAAATAACAGAACCTTCACCTGAAAACTTTTCGGAGCACTGATATATCATCACGAGGAATTAATATTAAAACTTATATGTAGTTAAAGAATTTCCAAGGAATTCTCAATTTTTGGCCTATGATCAAGAGTGGGATATGTGGTGTTTCTGAGGAAATACGAAGCAACATGTAATTACTTGAGAAACCTCAAAAGAATCCATTAGATCATCAGTAAGGAAGAACTATTGCTTGGCTATTTAATTCTAAACGTCAAGCAAGATTATAACTTTTGCTCTGGCATTGAACAAAAACATGATTAATCTGCTTCTGCTCTAAGAAAAGCATTTCTTCACCCAGAAGCCAACAAATGAAGAGTGTTGTTTCAAGTGAATAGGAATGTTTCCAGCAATTGTTGAGTAAAGGACATGAGTGATCCAAAGGGAAAAGAGAAATTTGATTGTCATATCACCTGCTTGGTGAGTTCCTACTAGTTAGGAAAAGAGACTGGGGAAATTCCCATACCATTAGGCAAGGATTTCATGGGTGGCATAACCCCACTGAATCTCACCCTCTCTGGCCCCCAAGTTAATGCAAAAAAGGGAGATGACTTCATAGATCATTGAACATGACCAATTAGCACACAAGTGGGCCCTCTTTCAATAAATCTCTGTGTGTGTGCACATTGTATATATAAGTAGGCATAAATTACTAAAACTCACTTTAAAAACTTATTACTTCTCTATTGACTTTTTCTTAACCTGTGAAAATACATGCGTGTTTAAATAAGCAAAATACATATTTTCAAAATATGTTTATACTAGCTGGCATGCTCTGGCCAGTTGTGGAATTAAGTGACTGTACTTTTGCTTCAGGTATCTAAAGTACCTTCCAAGGGGGTGGATAAGCCTTAGACTGGGGAGTTGGAGGATCTCAGATACTTGAGACTGCCTTTACAAATATACAGAAGAGTCAGCTGTGCCTGCAGGAACCAGAGATGAGGCCCACCCTGCTCTAGCCTGGAGCTCCCATCAGAGCTCTCTTGGTTTGACAAGGCTCTGGTGTCCACCATCAACCATGCATGAGCCAGTTTTCAAGATCCTACTTGGCTGAACAGGCACAACAGGCAGACAGACTTCAGACCATTCTCACCCATCTTGGCCCAACAAAGAGTTGTTTGAAGTGTATGTGGTTGAGAAAACTCCTCTTGATGTCTTTTAAGGGAAGATTTTTATCTGTAAGAGATGGTTGAGGTATGGTCTTGCCTTAAGGTAGAAAGGAAATCTTGAAAAATCATCAAGTTTTGAGGTTTAGAACAGTGCCAAGTAAATCTCCTCTTTGAATGACTCTGCTTGTTTTGTGGGTACTTTCTGAACTGTGGGAGATAAATTTACCACCCAGCTTCTAGATTCTGTTTGGAGATTGTCTTTTTCCTTGACTACTATCCATAGTCCTAGATTCTAACCTTAAGCCCCCTGTATACAAATACCTTTTATATAAACCTGCACTGAGGAAATTCCCTAGCAGTCCAGTGGTTAGGTCTTGGTTCTTTCACTGTGGCAGGACAAGGGTTCAACCCCTGGTTGGGGAACTGGGGAACTAAGATCCTGGGGGCCCCACAGCACAACCGAAAAAACAAAGAAAAACAACCAAAAATAAACAAAAAACCCATAAACCTCCAATGACTGTTTCCTCATCTGTCAATCACATCTCTGGGACATGCCACTAAGTCTCCATTACCGTCGAATGCCGAGTTTTAAGTTGGTTTCCATTGGTTTCAATATCTTCCATCAGATTACTATGATTTGCCTACCTGAACTGCCTGACCTACTACTTACTTAGGACAGGGTATCTTAAATTTTTTTTATTGTAATTCAAGGGTGGGTTGGAGGATGATAAAAGCAGTTCTTCCAAACTCCAAAGATCTTCCTGAGGACAAAGTAAGAAAATGTGTAAGTAATTAGATTATAAAACTATAATAACAGGGCTTCCTGGTGGCACAGTGGTTGAGAGTCCGCCTGCCAATGCAGGGGACACGGGTTTGTGCCCCAGTCCGGGAAGATCCCACACGCCGTGGAGCGGCTGGGCCCGTGAGCCATGGCCGCTGGGCCTGCGTGTCTGGAGCCTGTGCTCCGCAACGGGAGAGGACACAACAGTGAGAGGCCCACATACCGCAAAAAAAAAACAAACCAAACTATAATAATAATAGAAAGCTGAAATATATATAGTAATAAATATAATATTATGAAATATTATTAATATGCTGAAATATTATTATATCTGTCTGTACTGGCTGGGAAAAGCCAGCTTCTCATGTGGTCTAAACACCAGACTTTTCTTCACACTGTTCTAACTGGAATTTCCCCCCTTTCTAAATCTGATTATATTCCAGCCAGCCTAGATCTACCAAACCTCATATGTTCCAACATTTGGTACCTGTGTGGCCTTGGACAAGTAACTTGGGCAAGAAATATTTAATGAGGATATTCTAGGCTGGATATTAGAGTTTAGAGTGAGAAACTGATTTGCACAAGGTAATTATCATAAATGGCAGACTAGAATAGAACTCACATCTTCTGTCTTAGAGACCAGCCACCATCTGCTGACCTGTCCTGCTTTCTCCAGGGTTACATCAAGGAATTCAAAGATTATTGCCAAACTCAACACAGTTCTACACTGTTAGTTTATTATGTCATATGTGTCCATAGTTTCCTCTTAGAATTTTTGTGGGAACAGCACAATTTTTTCCACCAATGAAAACCTCAGATATTAAGCTCTGTTAATAAGAAGCAAGTTTTAAAATATATTTTAATAATCATATTAAACATTAAAATATTATTTTAGTTCTATTTCATTTTTAAAACAATCTATTTAATTTTTCTGATTATAAAATTAATGTCTGCCTCCTTTAGATAATTACTTTTCTGCATTTCAGATTATTTTCTTATGATTAATATTTTTATATAATACTTGATACTTCCATAAATATGAATACCTGTCTCCACATTCTTAACAGCAGCAAATGCATCTGTTTTGCCCATGGTTTAACTATTTTATTTCCACACCCCCCACCCTCACTTCTACATAAGGCATCAGTTCTTATTTTTTTAGATCAATTGTCCAATGTTCTAACTAGATAAGATCTTTCATTTGTATAATTAATTTTTTTCAGTTCAAGAAAGTTTTATTCTATTTTTTAATTTTTGTATATTCTCAATTTGTTCTGCTTCTTTCTCTTTAAATAAATACCTACGACCTATAAGTTAGCTCTTTCTTCATTCTCCCTCGGATCTAAATGTCTCACCCTTGTGTTTAGCACAGTGTCATTGTTAACAAACATGCGTTGGAGTCTGACAGATTTGAGTTTCAGTTCTGCTTTGTCACTTCCTGGCTGTTTTCCTGAGCATATTAGGTGATCTTGACAGGTCTCAGTTTCTTCCTCCGTAACATGTGTTTGGTGTCCAGTATGTACTCAAGGACAAGAGCCATCTTTGCTCTCTTTTCTCAGGATTCTTTAAGATTGCTTCTTAACTAAATAGACATTTCACTAAAGAAGACATACAGATGGCCAACAGGCACATGGAAAGATGCTCAACATTGATAATTATTAGAGAAATGCAAATCAAAACTACAGTGAGGTACCACCTCACAACAGTCAGAATGGCCATCATTTTTAAAAATCTACAAATAACAAATGCTGAAGAGGTTGTGGAGAAAAGGGAACCCTCTTACACTGTTGGTGGGAATGTAAATTGTTACAGACACTTTGGAAATCAGTATGGAGGTTCCTCAAAAAACTAAAAATAAAGTTGCCATATGATCTAGCAATCCCACTCCTGGGACTATATCGGGACAAAACTATTAATTCAAAAATACACATGCACCCCCTATGCTCACTGCAGCATGATTTACAATAGCCAAGACATGGAAGCAACCTAAATGTCCACTGACAGATGAAGGGATAAAGAAGATATGGTATATTTATACATAGGACTATTACTTAGCCATAAAAGGAATGAAATATGCCATTTACAGCAACATGGATGGGCCTAGAGGTTATCACACTAAGTGAAGTAAGTCAGAAGGTGAAAGACAAATACCTTATGATATCACTTTATATGTGGAATCTAAAATATGACACTAATGAACTTATCTATGAAACAAACAGACTCACAGACATAGAGAACAGAATTGTGGTTGCCAAGGAGGAGGGGAGGGAAGGATGGGCTGGGAGTTTGGGATTAGCAGATGCAAACTATTATATAAAAAGCATGGATAAACAACAAGGTCCTACTATATAGCACAGGGAACTATATTCAATATCCTGTGATAAACCATAATGGAAAAGAATATGAAAAAGAATGTGTGTGTATATATGTGTGTGTGTGTGTATATACATATATATACACACACATATATACATATATATATATACACACACATATACATGTGTAGCAGGAATTAACACTACTTTGTAAATCAACTATACTTCAATAAAATAAATTTTAAAAAGGAAAAAAACGAGTGCTTCTTGTTAGTCCTCTGCCTCACTGACTCTGTTTTCTGAATGTGAATTTGGTTCTGTATATGCTGTTTACTATTTTAATTCTATGATTCTTCAGTTGATTCCTTCACTCGTTTCTTACCTCCCTAGATCTGCGTCCCAACTTACTGTTTTTTTCAATTAATCTTTTGCTTTCAAAGAGATGATGTCTTCTTGTTATTGTGCTGGAGGTATAATGCAGAAACTTATGCAGGCTCCTCTATTTCCTGTGCTAGATATTTACCAAAAGTGTGCTTTTTCTCAGCTTTGTTCAGACACTGTAGCTCTCTTTTATATGGCAGAATACCTGCTTGTGTCCTCTGTTGCTTTCTGTCCCTTGATGAAATTTTTCATAGGTCCCATGACTTTTCTGCTTGCTTTTTGGTAATGGACCGTGCTACCCTCACTTTAAATAAAAAACATAGTCTCAATTCAGAAATTAGAGGTGTCCTGCCAGGAAGTCAATCAGAACTGGGTTTCTAGTATGCTTCAGGCTGGAAACTTGCAGTAGAAATGGAGTGAAATGGATGGCTTCCTCTCTACTTCTCTGTACTCAATCTCTACCCTGCCTGGCTTACTAACCATTTTTGGACACTTTTGGGTAAAATATGGAAAGAATGAAGTGTTTAGGGATAAAAGTCTTATTTGAACAGACATTCTCATAAGCTGCCCTCAGGCTCCCTGGGACCAGCATATACTTGAAGCTCTGTTTTGGGTGAGTGTGTCTGAGGGGCCTTTGGCAATTTCTATCACTTAGGGACCCTCTCCTGCAGCTCTTGTGACCTGGTCAGATGTGTCTCTATTTTGGGTGGTCACTTGCAACTCATTCTGCAGCCCTTAAGAATTCAGGGCTCACCTGGAACTTCTCTCTGCTGGACTCCTTCTCTCCTCCAGGTAGCCCCACTGGACAGGACCTAAGATCATTACCACCCTGGCTCTGTCTCCTGCCTGGCCCATATCTGCTCTATACCAGGGACTACGTTTCTTTGAACTAAAAAACTGGCCATAGGATACTTTAATTTTCTCAGACTTGGGTCAGGCACCAAACTGTGAATACCCATCACCGGTCCCCAGGAAGGGCTTGTAGCAGCTCCCCTTAGCATGCCTGAGGGGAATAATTAGAGCTCCTTAAGCCTTTCACCTCTTATGTGTGTTCGTGTATTGGGGTAAGGGAGCTATCATATAGTAACAGTTTCTCCTCCAAGCAAACATCTTCAAAAGTCATTTTCTGACCTCTTTTCAGATCTCTGATTTGGCTGAGGGGTCCAAGGGTCATTGAATTGGTGAGCAACAATTTCCTTTGTTGTATTAATCAAGCTTTTAAAAATTTTCTTTATGGTATGTTTTGACTTCTTAGGGGGCCTTACAAACATGGGGAGAAACTGCCCCTTCCAGGGCTAACAAATTCCTAAAGATGATATACAACTTACTTGAAAGAACATCTTTTTTATGAAAACTAACCAATTCAGGACCTTATCAAACTCTCACACATCAAGTCAACATTTCCTGTGTCCTAAATAACCCAGGGTCAGGTATCAGACAACTAGAGACTACAATATAGCTCAGAGCCCACTGACATTCTGAGCTGATTACCCTGTCCCATTTTGACTTTCCCGCAGAAACCTCAATAAAGGTTCCGGCCTAGACTTTCTCCTTGCTCCTGCTTCTACTTCCTGGCCAAAACCTGATGGTTCTCCTGTGGCCTAGTATGGTATGTTCTGCCTTCTCTGGGGAAATGTAAGAAATACATTTTCTTTCAATGGAATTAGCCATTCTTTGTCATTCCTCAGTCATACCTCTATAACTAAAATCCCAAGTATAATTTTAATAAAATTGTAATGCTGCATATGGAGATGTTTCATAGTCACTTTGATGTCTGATGTATATCAATTTTACCTAAATTGAAACTTCAATATTTTCACCTTTTTATAAATTAATAATTAAGTTTTTGATAGAATGCAGAGCTGTCTAAAATTCCACATATGCCCTCAAACTCCCTGGAGTGTGTCTGTTCACTGGAAAGCTGCTGAGTTGATTCTATGTCTACCAGACAGTACACCAAGTGATAAGAATATGAAAATCCCTGTGAGGAGGCTTCTTCAAGATGGCAGAGTAGGAAGACCCTGAATTCAGCTCTTCCCATGGGCACACCAAAATTATAACTGCTTACAGAACAACTATCCATGAGAACAACCTGAAAACTAGAAGAAAAGATTTTCCACAACCAAAGACATAAAGAAGATAGGCAGGAAGGGCAGAGATATGTTATATCCAGGACCCACACACCTGGGTCAGCAAACCACAAGCAAGAGGAATATCATAGCCAGAGAGGTTCTCCCCAAGGAGCGAGGGGTCTAAGTTCTACACTGGGCCCCCCAGCTTCAGGGTCCTGCACTGGAAAGATGAGCCCCCAGAATGTCTGGCTTTGAAAACCACAGGGCTTATTTCAGGTGAGCTAGAGGACTGTAGGAAACAAAGACTCCATTCCTAAAAGACACACACAAAATTTCACATGTTTCAAGCCCCAGCACACAGACAGTGGTTTGAAAGGAGCCTAGGTCAGACCCACTCACTGATGTTGGAGAGCCTCCTAGAGAGGCAGGAGGCAACTGGCTCTCCCTAGGAATGGGGATGCTGGCAGAGGCCATTTTTGGGAACTCATTCTATGACAATGACACAAGAGCTGACAAGTGCCATTTTGTTCTACAACAATGACATCAGAGCTGACAAGTTTTTAAATCTTCCCTCTTTCTATAATTGCCAGAAACTTGCCCTGCCCACAAGTGGGCCTGCAGTGGCCACACAGCCCTGTTAGCTGCACAGCCAGTCTTATGAGGAACCAACCCCACTGACCAGCAAGTGCAGCCATGCACCATCAGGCCACATGGCCAACCATGCGGGAAGCCTACCCCACCCTCCAGAGGGCCTGAAGCCACCACACAAGGCAGCACCCAACAGTGTGCCCACACTAGTTGGCCCCATGACAACAGGGGACACATGCAGCCCACATAGGAACTACTTCTAGAGCATATAGCTCTGATGATCAAGGGGAGTGTGATGCTGAGCCCCCTATGACATCTCCTACATAAGGTCACTTCTCAAAGATTGGGAGACATAACCAACCTACCTAGTTTCTGATTATATATAGTATTATGCAAATAAGAAGACAGAGGAATATGATCCAAACAAAGGAACAAGACAAAACCTCAGAAAAAGAACTAAACAAAGCAGAGATTAGGAATGTACCTGATAAACAGTTCAAGGTAATGATCATAAAGATGCTCAATGAACTCTGGAGAATTATGGACAAACACAGTGAGAATTTCAACAGAGATAGAAAATACAAAAGGAAACAAACAGAGCTAAAAACTACAATAACTGACATAAAAAATACACTAGAGGGCTTCTCTGGTGGCTCAGTGGCTGGGAGTCCACCTGCCGATGCAGGGGATGCGGGTTCATGCCCCGGTCCGGGAAGACCCGCATGCCGTGGAGCAGCTGGGCCCGTGAGCCGTGGCCGCTGAGCCTGCGCATCCGGAGTCTGTGCTCCGCGGCGGGAGAGGCCACGGCAGTGGGAGGCCCACGTACTGCAAAAACAAAACAAAACAAAACAAAAACACCAGAAGAAATCAACAGTAGATTAGATGATACAGAGGAACAAATCAGAGATCTGGAAAACAGAGTACTGAAAATCACCCAAGCTGAACAGAAAGAAGAAAAAAGAATTCTAAAAAATGAGGATAGCTTAAGAAACCTTTGAGATAAAAACAAGGGTATTAACATTCACGTTATCAGAGTCCAGAAGGAGAATAGGGAGACAAAGTGGCAGAGAATTTATGTGAAGAAATTATAGCTGAAAATTTTCCTAACCTGGGGAAGGAAACAAACATCCAAATCCAGGAAGCACAGAGAGTCCCAAAAAAGACAAACCCAAAGAGGTCCACACAAAGACATACTATAATCAAAATAGCAAAAAATTAAACATAAAGAGAGCAAGAGAAAAGAAACAAGTTATATACAAGGAAATTCTCAGAAGACTAGCAGCTGACTTATGAGTGGAAACTGTGCAGACCAAGAGGGAGTGGCAAAATATATTCAAAGTGATAAAAGAAAAAACTACAACCAATAATACTTTACCCAGCAAAGCTATCATTTGGATTTGAAGGAGAGATAAAGAGTTTTACAGAAAAGCAAAAGCTATAAGAGTTTAGCACCACTAAAACAGCCTTATAAGAAATGTTAGGTAATTCCCTGAGAGTCCATTGGTTAGTACTCAGCACTTTCACTGCCAGGGGCCTGGGTTACATGCCTGGTCAAGGAACTAAGATCCCGAAGGCCACATGGCGTGGCCAAGAGAAAAAGAAAAAATAAAGGTTAAAGGGACTTCCCTAAGCAAAAAAAGAAAGGTCACAACTAGAAATGAGAGATTTATGAAAGAAAAAAGTCTCACTGGCAAAGGCAAACATACAGGAAAGACACTAAATCAGACCCGGCTCATTGGTGGGGCTAATGGTGGACTCTGGGTGGGCTCACGCAAAGGAGAACTTCTGTTGCCAGTGTCCTTGTCCCCATGGTGAGCCACAACCATCCCCCGTCACTGCAGTAGACCATCCAAAACTAGCAGCCATATGGCTGACAGGGTCTTGGTGCTCCAGCCGGCTGAGATGGGAGAGCCGAGTTCAGGTCACTGAACCACCAGAGACCACCCAGCCTCTCGTAGTATCAGTCAGTGAGGGCTCTCCAAGAGACCTCCGTCTCAATGCTAAGACCCAGCTCCACTCAACGACCAGCAAGCTCCAGTGCCAGACACCCTATACCAAACAACTAGCAAGACAGGAACACAACTCGACCCATTAGCAGAGGCTGCCTAAAATCAAACTAAATTCACAGACACCTTAAAACACACCACTGGATGTGGTCCTGCCTACCAGAAAGACAAGATCCAGCCTCATCCATCAGAATACAGGCAACAGTCCCCTCCACCAGGAAGCCTACACAACCCACCACACCAACCTTAGCCACTGTGGGCAGATACCGAAAACAACAGGAACTACAAAGCTGCAGCCTGTGAAAAGGAGACCCCAAATACAGTAAGGTAATAAAAATGAGAATGAAGAGAAATACGCAGCAGATGAAGGAGCAAAGTAAAAACCCACCAGACCAAACAAATGAAGAGGAAATAGGCAGTCTACCTGAAAAAGAATTCAGAGTAATGATAGTAAAGATGATCCAAAATCTTGGAAATAGAATGGAGAAAATACAAGAAAGCTTTAACAAGGATCTAGAAGAACTAAAGAGCAAACAAACAATGATGAACAACACAATAAGTGTAATTAAAAATTCTCTAGAAGGAATCAATAGCAGAATAACTGAGGCAGAAGAATGGATAAGTGACCTGGAAGACAAAATAGTAGAAATAACTACCGCAGAGTAGAATAAAGAAACAAGAATGAAAAGAAGTGAGCACACTCGCAGAGACCTTTTGGACAACATTAAACGCACCAACATTCGAATTACACGGGTCCCAGAAGAAGAAGAGAAAAAGAACGGGACTGAGAAAGTATTTGAAGAGACTAGAGTTGAAAACTTCCCTAATATGGAAAAGGAAATAGTCAATCAGGTCCAGGAAGCACAGAGAGTCCCATACAGGATAAACACAAGGAGAAACATGCCAAGACATATAGTAATCAAACTATCAAAAATTAAATACAAAGAAAAAATATTAAAAGCAGCAAGGGAAAGCAACAAATAAATTACAAGGGAATCCCCATAAGGTTAACAGTTGATCTTTCAGCAGAAACTCTGCAAGCCAGAAGGGAGTAGAAGGACACATTTAAAGTGATGAAAGGGAAAAACCTATGACCAAGATTACTCTACTCAGCAAGGATCTCATTCAGATTCAACGGAGAAATTAAAATCTTTACAGACAAGTAAAAGCTAAGAGAATTCAGTGACACCAAACGACCTTTACAACAAAAGCTAAAGGAACTTCTCTAGGCAGGAACTACAAGAGAAGAAAAAGACCTACAAAAGCACCCAGAACAATTAAGAAAATGGTAATAGGAACATACATATTGATAATTACTTTAAATGTAAATGGATTAAAGGCTCCACCTAAAAGACAAGACAGGTTGAATGGATACAAAAACAAGACCTGTATATGTGCTGCCTATGAGAGACGACCTTCAGACCAAGGAACACATACAGACTGAAAGTGAAGGGATGGAAAAAGATATTCCATGCAAATGGAAATCAAAAGAGAGCTGGAGTAGCAATTCTCTTATCAGACAAAATAGATTTTAAAATGAAGACTATTACAAGAGACAAAGAAGAACACTACATAATGATCAAGGAATCAATCCAAGTAGAAGATATAACAGTTGTAAATATTTACACACCCAACATAGAAGCACCTCAGTACATAAGGAAAATGCTAACAGCCATAAAAGGGGAAATTAACAGTAACACAATAATAGTAGGGGACTTTAACACCCCACTTTCACCAATGGACAGATCACCCAAAATGAAAACACATAAGGAAACACAAGCTTTAAATGACACATTAAACAAGATGTACTTAATTGATATTTATAGGACATTCCATCCAAAAACAACAGAATACATTTTCTTCTCAAGTGCTCATGGAACATTCTCCAGGATAGAGCATATCTTGGGTCACAAATCAAGCCTTGGTAAATTTAAGAAAACTGAAATCTTATCAAGTATCTTTTCTGACCTCAACGCTATGAGACTAGATATCAATTACAAGAAAAAAAACCCCGTGAAAAATACAAACATATGGAGGCTAAACAGTACGCAACTAAATAAATAAGAGATCATTGAACTAATCAAAGAGGAATTCAAACACTACCTAGAAACAAATGACAATGAAAACACGACAACCCAAAACCTATGGGATGCAGCAAAAGCACTTCTAAGAGGGAATTTTATAGCAATACAATCCTACCTCAAGAAACAAGAAAAATCTCAAATAAACAACCTAAATTTAAACCTAAAGCAATTAGAGAAAGAAGAACAAAAAAACCCCAAAGTTAGCAAAAGGAAAGAAATCACAAAGATCAAATCAAAAATAAGAGAAAAAGACAGAAACAATAGAAAAGATCAGTAAAACTAAAAGCTGGTTCTTTGAGAAGATAAACAAAATTAATAAACCATTAGCCAGACTCATCAACAAAGAAAAGGAAAAGACTCAAATCAACAGAATTAGAAACGAAAAAGGAGAAGTAACCACTGACACTGCAGAAATACAAAGGATCATGAGAGATTACTACAAGCAATTCTATGCCAATAAAATGGACAACCTGGAAGAAATGGACAAATTCTTAGAAAAGAACAATCTTCCGAGACTGAACAAGAAGAAACAGAAAACATAAACAGACCAATCACAAGCACTGAATCTGAAACTGTGATTTAAAATCTTCCAACAAACAAAAGCCCAGGATCAGATGGCTTCACAGGCGAATTCTAACAAACATTTACAGGAGAGCTAACACCTATCCTTCTCAAACGTTTCCAAAATATAGCAGAGGGAGGAACACTCCCAAACTCATTCTACAAGGCCACCATCACCCTGATACCAAAACCAGACAAAGATGTCACAAAGAAAGAAAACTACAGGCCAGTATCACTTATGAACATAGGTGCAAAAATCCTCAACAAAATACTAGCAAACGGAATCCAACAGCACATTAAAAGGATCATACACCATGATCAAGTGGGGTTTATCCCAGGAATGCAAGGATTCTTCAATAAATGCAAAGCAATCAATGTGATACACATTAGAAAACTAAGGATAAAAACGATATGATAATCTCACTAGAGGCAGAAAAAGCTTTTGACAAATTTCAACACCCATTTATGATAAAAACCCTCCAGAAAGTAGGCATAGAGGGAACTTACCACAACATAATAAAGGCCATATATGACAAACCCACAGCCAACATTGTTCTCAATGGTGAAACAATAAAACCGTTTCCACCAAGACCAGGAAAAAGACAAGGCTGTCCACTCTCACCCCTATTATTGAACATAATTTTAGAAGTTTTAGCCACAGCAATCAGAGAAGAAAAAGCAATAAAAGGAATCCAAACTGGAAAAGAAGAAGTAAATCTGTCACTGTTTGCATATGACATAATACTACATAGAGAAAATCCTAAAGATGCTACCAGAAAGCTACTAGAGCTAATCAATGAATCTGGTAAAGTAGCAGGATAGAAAATTAATGCACAGAAATATCTTGCATTCTTACACACTAATGATGAAAAATCTGAAAGAAATATTAAGGAAACACTCCCATTTACTATTGCAATAAAAAGAATAAAATACCTAGGAATAAGCCTACTTAAGGAGACAAAAAACCTGTATGCAGAACACTGTAAGATACTGATGTAAGAAATTAAAGATGATACAAACAGATGGAGAGATATACCATGTTCTTGGACTGGAAGAATCAACATAGTGAAAATGACTATACTACCCAAAGCAATCTACAGATTCAATGCAATCCCTAACAAACTACCAATGGCATTTTTCACAGAACTAGAACAAAAAATTTCACAATTTGTATGGAAACCCAAAAGGCCTCTAGTGGCCAAAGCAATCTTGAGAAAGAAAAACAGAGCTCGAGGAACCAAGCTCCCAGACTTCAGACAATACTACAAAGCTAAAGTAATCAAGGCAGTATGGTACTGGCAGAAAACAGAAATATAGATCAATGGAACAGGAAAGTCCAGATATAAACCCACACACATATGGTCACCTTATCTTTGATAAAGGAGGCAAGAATATACAACGAAGAAAAGACAGAATCTTCAATAATTTGTGCTGGGAAAACCGGACAGCTACATGTAAAAGAATGAAATTAGAACACTCCCTAACACCATACACAAAAATAAACTCAAAATGGATTAAAGACCTAAATGTAAGGCCAGACACTATAAAACTCTTAGAGGAAAACTTAGGCAGAACACTCTATGACATAAATCACAGCAAGATCCTTTCTGACCCACCTCCTAGAGAAATGGAAATAAAAACAAAAATAAACAAATGGGACCTAATAAAACTTAAAAGATTTTGCACATCAAAGGAGAACATAAGCAAGACGAAAAGACAACTCTCATAACAGGAGAAAATATTTGCTAATGAAGCAACTGACAAATGATTAATCTCCTAAATTTAAAAGCAGCTCATGCAGCTCAATATCAAAAAACAAACAACCCAATCCAGAAATAGGCAGAAGATCTAAATAGACATTTCTCCAAAGAAGATATACAGATTGCCAACAAACACATGAAAGGATGATCAACATCACTAACCATTAGAGAAATGCAAATCAAAACTACAATGAGGTATCACCTCACCATGGTCAGAAGAGCCATCATCAAAAAATCTACAAAAAATAAATGCTGGAGAGAGTGTGGAGAAAAAGGGAACCCTCTTGCACTGTTGGTGGGAATGTAAATTGATACAGATACTATGGAGAACAGTATGGAGGTTCCTTAAAAAACTAAAAATAGAACTACCATATGACACAGCAATCCCACTACTGGGCATATACCCTGAGAAAACCATAATTCAAAATAACTCATGTACCACAATGTTCATTGCAGCACTATTTACAATAGCCAGGACATGGAAGCAACCTAAGTTTCCACTGACAGATGAATGGATAAAGAAGATGTGGCACATATATGCAATGGAATATTACTCAGCCATAAAAAGAAACAAAATTGAACTATCTGTAGTGAGGTTGATGGACCTAGAGTCTGTCATACAGAGTGAAGTAAGTCTGAAAGAGAAAAACAAATACCGTATGCTAACATATATATATGGAATCTTAAAAAAAAAAATTGTTCTGCTGAGCCTAGGGGCAGGACAGGAATAAAGATGCAGATGTAGAGAATGGACTTGAGGGCACAGGGAGCGAGAAGTATAAGCTGGGATGAAGTGAGAGAGTGGCATGGACATATATATACTACCAGATGTAAAATAGATAGCTAGTGGGAAGCAGCTGCATAGTACAGGGAGATCAGCTCGGTGCTTTGTGACCACCTAGCCGGATGGAATAAGGAATGTGGGAGGGAGGTGCAAGAGGGAGGGGATATGGGGATACATGTATATGTATAAATGAGTCAGTTATACAGCAGAAACTAACACAACATTGTAAAGCAATTATAATCAAATAAAGATGCTAAAAAAACAAAAACATAAAACATGGGGCGATGTAAAAATACAGGCTTGTTAGAATGAGTTCAAACTTAAGCGATCATAAACTCAAAATAATCATGTTGTTGTTATTTATGAACATGATGGGAACCACAACCAAAGCCTATAATAGATACAAGGACGCAAAAATAAAGGAATCTAAGCACAATACTAAAGATAATCATCAATTTACAAGGGAAGAGAGCAAAGTAAGAAGAAAGGAACTAAAAGAACTAAAAAACCCCAAAACAATTAACAAAATGGTAACAAGTACATACCTATCAATAATTACTTTGAATGTAAATGGACCAAATGCTACAATCAAAAAACACAGAATGGCTGAATCAATAAGCAAATAAGACCCATATGTGTGCTGCCTGTAAGAGACCACTTCAGATCTAAAAACACACACAGACTCAAAAGTTAGGGGATGGAAAAAGATATTCCACGCAAACAGAAACGAAAAGAAAGCTGTGACAGCAATGCTAATATCAGATAAATAACTTTAAAACAAAGACTGTAATAATAAACAAAAAGGAACTTTACATAATGATCAAGGGATCAATTCAAAAAGAAAGTATAACAATTATAAATATATATGCACCCAACATAGGAGCACCTAAATACATAAATCAAATATTAACAAACATAAACAGAGAAAGTGACAGAATAATAATGGGGACTTTTAATATCTCACATCAATGGACAGATTATCCAGACAGAAAATCAATAAGGAAACATTAACCTTAAATGACACATTAGACAGTATGGACTTAATATGTGTATGTATGTATATATATATATATAGAGAACAGTCCATCCAAAAGTAGCATAATACACTATCTTTTCAAGTGCATGTGAAATATTCTCTAGGATCGACCACATGCTAGGCCACAAAACAAATATCAATAAGTTTAAGAGCACTGAAATTATATCAAGCATTTTTCTGACCACAATGGCATGAGACTAAAATTTAACTACAAGAAAAAAACTGCAAAAATCACAAACGTGGAGGATAAACAATATGCTGCCAAACAACTAGTGGCTCACTGAAGAAATCAAAGAAGAAATAAATAAATACCTGGAGATAAATCAAAATGGAAACACAATGATCCAAAATCTATGGGATGCAACAAAAGCAGTTATAAGTGGGAAGTTTATAGCAATACAAGCCTACCTCAGGAAGTAAGAAAAATCTCAAATAAACAATCTAACCTTACACCTAAAGGAACTATGAAAAGAACAAAGAAAACCCAAAGTTAGTAGAAGGAAGGACATCAAAAATCTCAGAGCAGAAATAAATAAAATAGAAACTAAAAAATCAATAGAAAAAAATCAATGAAACAAAGAGCTGGTTCTTTGAAAGGATAAACCAAGTTGATAAACCTTTAGCCAGACTCATTAAGAAAAAAAGAGAAAGAGTCCAAAAATAAATTCAGAAATGAAAGAGAAGTTACAACCAACACACAGAAATACAAAGGATCCTAAGAGATACTGTGAACAATCATGCACCAATAAACTGGAAAAACCTAGAAGAAATGAACAAATTCCTAGAAACATCCAATCTTCCAAGACTGAATAAAGAAGAAATAGAAAATATAAACATACTATGAGTAATAAAACTGAATCAGTAATTTTAAAAACTCCCAACAAACAAAAGTTCAGGGCCAGATGGATTCACAGGTGAATGCTACAAGCATTTAAAGAAGAGTTAAAACCAATCTTTCTCAAACTATTCCAAAAAACTGAAGAGGACGGAACTCTTCCAAATTCAGTCTATGAGGCCAGCATCACTCTAATAACAACAGACAAAGACACCACACACACACACACACACACACACACACACACACACACACAGAGAGATACAGCCAATATGATAAACATCAATGTAAAAATCCTTAATAAAATGTTAGCAAATGAAATTCTACAATACAATAAAAGGATTATATACCATGATCAGGTGGGATGTGTCCCAGGAATGTAAGAATGTCTCAATATCTGCAAATCAATAAATGTGATACACCATATTAACAAATTAAAAAATAAAAACCATAAGATTATATCAATAGATGCAGAAAAAGAATCTGACAAAATTTAACATCTATTTATGATAAAAACTCTCAACAAAGTGGGTATAGAGGCCATAATATGACAAACCCATAGCCAACATGATATTCAATGGTGTAAAGCTGAAAGCATTTCCTCTAAGATCAGGTAGAAGACAAGGATGCCCACTCTTGCCACTTTTATTCAATATAGTATTGTAAGTCCTAGCCACAGCAGTCAGATAAGAAATAGGAAGCCAAATTGGAAATGCAGAAGTAAAACTGTCACTGTTTGCAGATGACATGATAATACATATAGAAAAGACACCACTAAAAATCTAACAGGACTAGTAAATGAACTCAGTAATGTTGCATGATACAAAATTAATAAACAGAAATCTGTTGCACTTCTATATGTTAATAATGACATATCATAAACAGTAATTAAAACGATCTCATTTACAATTGCATCAAACAGAATTAAATACTTAGAAATAAGTCTAACAAAGGAGACAAAAGACTTGTACTCTGAAAACTATAAGACACTGATGAAAGAAACTGAAGACAACACAAACAAATGGAAAGATATAGCATACTCATGGATTGGAAGAATTAATATTGTCAAAATGACCATACTACCCAAGACAATACTCCAATTCATATGAAATCACTATCAAAATACCAATGACATTTTTCACAGAACTAGAACAAATAATTCTAAAATTTATATAGAACCATAAAAGACCCGAAATAGCCAAATCAATTCTGAGAAAAAAGAACAAAGCTGGAGGTATCACACTCCCTTATTTCAAACTATATTACAAAGCTACTGTAATCAAAACAGTATAGTACTAGCACCAAATAAAAAGGAGGGAAAAAAAAAAAGACTCATAGATCAATGGAACAAAATAGAGAGCCCAGAAATAAGCCCACAGTTATGTGGTCAATTAACCTATGACAAAGGAGGCAATAACATACAATGGGGAAAAGAGACCCTCTTCAGTAAGTGGTGTTGGGACACCATTTCAAACTGGAAAGCTGTATGCAAAGGAATCAAACTGGAGTACTTTCTCACAATACATACAAAAATAAACTCAACATGGATTAAAGACATAAATGTAAAACCTGAAACCATGAAACTTATAGAGGAAAATATTGGCAGTATGCTACTTGACATTGGTCTTAGCAATATTTTTTGGATATGTCTCCTCAAGCAAGGGAAAAGCAAAAAAAACCAAATGGGACTACATCAAACTAAAAATCTTTGCACAGTGAAGGAAACCCATCAACAAAATTAAAAGACAGCCTACTGAATGAAAGAAGATATTTTCAAAAAATATATCTGATAAGGGGTTAATATCCAAAGAACCCATATAACTCAGTATCAAAAACCCCAAATAACCAGGTTGAAAAAATGAGCACAGGACCTGAATAGATAAATTTTTTAAAGAAGACATACAGATGGCCAACAGATACATGAAAAGATGCTCAACATCACTAATCATCTGAGAAATGCAAATCAACACCCAACCACCTTACACATCTTAGAATGGAAATCATCAAAAAGACAACAAATAACAAGCACTGGTGAGAATGTGAAGTAAGTGACCCTCATGCACTATTGGTGGGACAGGAAATTGGTGCAGACACTGTACAAAACAGTATGGAGCTTCCACAGAAGATAAAAAATAGAACTACCATATGATTCACCAGTTTCACTTCTGGTTATTTACCTGAAGAAAACAAAAACACTAATTTGAAAAGATATATGCACCCCAATGTTCATTGCAGTATAATTTACAATAGTCAAGATATGGAATAACCTAAGTGCAAACCTAAATGCTCATTGTTAGATGAATGGATAAAGAAGATGTGCTGTGTGTGTGTGTGTGTGTGTATATATATATGGTATTATATGTAATAATAATATAACAAATTATATAAATATATAATATATAGTATATATTAAAAAAAGCCATAAAAACATGAAATATTGCCATTTGCAACAACATGGATGGCTCTAGACAGTATTATACTAAATGAAATAAATCAGACAGAAAAAGCATACCATATAATCCACTTAGATGTATAATCTAAAAAATAAAACCAGACGCACAGATACAGAGAACAAATGGGTGATTGCCAGAGTGGAGGAGGGTGGAAGTTGAGCGAAATAAGTGAAAGGGATTACGAGGTACAAATTTCTAGTTTGTAGAAAGCCAGGGGGGTGTAATATACAGTATAAGGAATATAGTCAATAATATTGTAACAATTTTGTATGGGGACAGATGGTAACTAGACTTATGATGATTTTGTAATTTTGTATGCAAGGAAGGAAGGAAGGAAAGAAGGGAGGGAGGGAGGGAGGGAAGGAGGAAGAAAGTCCTTGCCTCATAGAAGCTTAATGTCTGCTCACACTTGATGCAGATCATCACACAGAATCAGTGCTCTGGATTAGACAGTCACTTATATCTAGAGACAGGAACTGCCATATGACTTTCAACACTAGATCTCTTAGTTAACCAGTAAAGAACACAGCATTCAGTCAGTGTCTAAAGTCACAGGGAAGCCAAAGACATAGTTATAATGTCATGGATCTTAAGCCTTTTGATGGAGGCATTTACCAAAACACTACCTCAAAGGCATATTTAATGATATCCAGCCTGAAATCAAAATGCCATTTCAAAGGGGAACTAGTAATGATGGGAGCCTAGTGACATTTAAAGAACATGTAGACTGATAGCTAATAGGAAAGCAGTTTGGAGGAGATGATGAGGAATGGAGCTAGGAGACAGTTCTGAGTGGAAAAGCAGGTACACATACAGCTTTTCATCTGGCTCTTGGGAGGCTGGGCATGTTAAAAAGGGCAGCTGGTGGAATAAACATTAGCCCAAGAGATCAGGCATCCACAAAAGCAGAGAGCAGTTCCAGATACTAACTCATAGTCTTCACAGAGTTAAGGACACTCTGGTTTCTTATTTTTGAAGAGTCCAACCCTATTAATCTGGAATCCTGGAACAGATGGTGAGGAAATATTTCTAGTGTCAAATTATGATCTAAAGAAGAACAGGTCTGTCAAAAAGACCAGAAGGGGACAAGAGTGCCGTGGGTACCAGTCCTTAATAGGGTTTCCCCATGTATCTCTAAGGGTTAGGGTCAAATATTTTTCCCAGAAATTGACATTTTGGGTTTATTTACTTGGTCCACAAAACTAGCTGAGGCTGCTGAGGTCATCATCCTCTTGTTCTGGTGACAGAAGCCTGCTACTCTTAGCTCTAAATAACGCGAAATGATATCTCCTTTGGTGCAGAGCATGGCCTAAGGCTTTGTACCTCCTGTTGGTAGACTGGGAAAGTACAGAAAGCGCAGTGTCCTCACAGACTAAGAACTCTGTCTTTTCTGAGAGCTGAACAACAAGTAGTGAATGTTGTCCAATCTCTTTCTTCATACAAGTGAAGCTGAAGCATTAATATCCACACAGATAGAAAGTTCTGTGAGCAGTTGGTGCAGATTGCAGGAACAGAGCCCCTTGCCAGCAGTGGTGGAGTATGGAGCCAGGGAGAATTATTAGATTAGAAGCATAATTTAAGGGGAAGCCAGGTCAGAAAAACGGTTTATAATATGATCATGTGGACAAATAGGTCTATAGAGGAAGAGAGGAAGCATGATAGAAAGTCAGATATTTCATAGATATGAGGGGGTTGAAGCAGACAGACCTGAAGGCATTCCCTACCCACGAATGATTATAGCTAAGGTAGCCCTTTATATAAAATTCAAAACCAGGGCCGTGGGTGATGAATGGGCCAGAGAGAAGCAGATCCTTCCTTTCCATGACTAAGACAACTTTCACCTCTTGAGGTGAAAAGCTGACTTTTCCCAATTTTAATACTTTAAGATATTAGCTACTTCTTAACTTTTTCAAACCTGGTATTACCTATATGAAAGTTATTCCTGGAAACTGAACACAGAGTCTACTTAAGCCTAGAGATCATCTCAGCTCCTACAAACTGAGGACAGTTTGTAGACAATCCCTTGAAGCAAAAAAAGTATAGTCAAGAAATATTTCAGGGCTGACTTTCACTATTTATAAAATTCCAATTCTCATAGCATTAAAATTGGGGGAAGAATGTTCTACTCCCACTACAGTATGAAAGTTACACCTCTTTAGTCAAGAGACGGCTATGTAGCATTCACATTCAGAACAAATTTGGTATCCCAGACAGAGAACTGGAGTGGTTTCTAACTTAAAATTAGATGTTGAAGAAAATAAATCTGGATACTATAAAAAAATTATACCTGTATCAGGCTAAAAGGGATTTTTTAAACAATTGTCAGGCCAACACATCATATTGCCAAGCCCATAAACTGCTTCAAGAAACAGATGGAATTTATATCTGACTCTCAAACCTCATGGGGAGGGATTTTTGAGTCCAATTAACCCCTTGGCAACAGTGTTTAATCTAGAGGGATACGCTCAAAGCATCCAAAAATATTTTGTCTAGACTTATCCACAGCAGATTTTTCTGTGGCACCTTCTCTGGACAGGGCAACATGAATCTAAGGCAGTGGACAGGGGCTGATGATATCTTCTCAGAATGTAGGCTGTCTCTTCACATATTCTCAAGAATATCTCCATAACAAGTTTATAAGGCAGGTATTCCACCTCAGTTGGATCTGCTGTTCAGACTTGCTTGGATTTCTAATGTAAGTGCCAAGCCCCAAATTAAAAGAAAATACAAAAACATGTCAGTATGTGCTGAGCTACTACCCACAATTTCCAAAGATGGCAAAAGCTGGAGAATTAGGTTATTTCATATAAAATGTCATCAGTGCAATTTTTGTAGATATGTTCAACCAATTTTAGAAGGAACTGAGAGTTTTAAAACGATCCACCCTCATCATTTTATTAGCATTTTGAATATTATCTCCTTCTTAAGTGGTTAAGCCATGTCAGTTACAAAGCGGTTCATTTATCAAGTTGATTCCTGAGGTTTTAGGTTGCAGGTTGCTGCAGTATTGTGGAAATGGAGATTCAGAATCTCCTTCCCTGCAGGCCTCGATTACAAGTGTCCAGGCTTCTGTGCCTGAAACCACGTGGATGTGATTCTGTGCAAAGGCAGAAAACAGGATGGACAGGCACCTCTCAAAGGTCCATGGCAAGACTCCAGCCCCTTACCCAAGACCTGATTTGTCTACAAACAGAAGCACTTCATACATCAATGACATTGGGAAGGGAAGAGAAGAGAAAAGGGGGACATTAAGTAACAAAGTAGAAGAGGGAGAAATGAAAGGGCAAATTGCAAATTAAAATGGGAGGAAAATGAAAGCAGTTGATTTAGCAATTCATTGATCTTAGACTAGAAAGGAGTCAAATGACAAGATTAAAAAAAGAAAAAAGAAAACTTGATAGAAAAAGTATACAAGGAAATCACATGGGAATCTTATTTATGCTTATTTTTCAGCGCTTCCATCACCATTATTGAAGGATTCTTCATTAGTTCCTGACAGTGACAGAGTTCTATGTTGATTTCTTTGATAAACCTCTCTTATCTCCTCCTTTGCCTAAGAAAGAATTTCCTCTAAGCATTGATGGTCGTGGCTAAACATGCTCATTATTATTGTTACTGTTAAAAGCAACAACTGTGACATTTACAAATGGCTGTACACTTTAGTAAGCACACTTCACAGGCATATCGTTTAGTCATCATGGCAACCCTATAGCCTGGTCATCAGTATACTTACCCCCATTTTATAGATGAGGAAATTGAGACTTAAAGAGGCTAAGGGACTGACCAAAGTCATTCACTCAGACCTACCCTGCACCAGTTTGGCACCCAGCACTTTTTCTTCTGTACTATGTTACGGCTCCGTAGGCAAAGCAAATTTTTGGAAGTAGGTTATACATGAAATAAGGGATACATGAAATAAGGGGTCTCAGCAACATTACTGAATTAAAATATCTTCAGTACAAAGATACTTACCAGACATCTGTAGATAGTACAGGAGAAAACTTGTTACAAGATTAAGTAAATAAAATTAAGGAAAATAATTAAATATGGTCTCTTATTTCAACTTTGTTTTTAAAACTTGATGAAAGTGATCCAGAAGGATTTTCATATATGTGTGAATAGGAATAAATAAGAGTTGATGGCACAGCATAGCAATTAAGAGTTAGACCCTGGAATTAGACTGCCTGCATCTGAATCTTCGCTGTGCCACCTATCAGCCAAGTGACCTTGGGCAAGTAAATTAATCTATGCTTCAGTTTCCTCATCTCTATAATGAGGACTATGATAGTATTATATCTATCATTAAAATTATCATGAGAGGGCTTCCCTGGTGGTGCAGTGGTTGAGAGTCTGCCTGCCGATGCAGGGGACACGGGTTCATGCCCCGGTCTGGGAGGATCCCACATGCCGCGGAGCGGCTGGGCCCGTGAGCCATGGCCGCTGAGCCTGCGCGTCAGGAGCCTGTGCTCCACAACGGGAGAGGCCACAACAGTGAGAGGACCGCGTACCACAAAAAAACCCAAAAAACAAAAATCATCATGAGAGTTAAAAGAATTAACATAAGTAAAGCACTTAGAACAGTACTTATTACCTAGTGACACCATGAAAGTGTTAGCTATTGAGATTATTTCTAAGCATTATGTATGATTTTAATTTTCTTCTTTATATGCTTTTAAATTTCCAAATTTTTAATGAGTGTGTTAATTTAATAATTTAACACCAAAAACTATTAAAATAATAAAAGGCAGCCAGCAAAAGACAACTTTCCACAGCTTGCTTACCTGAAAGTTCTGTCCCGATTTAGATTCAGAGCTCCATTATAATACTCTCCATTTTTGAGCTCCTTGGAAAATTTGTCTTACTGACAGGTAGGTGCCTTTTTTGCTGAAGGAAAGCTATATGAATTACAGCTATCCCAAAATCTCCCTGATGAAACTGGAGCAGATGTTTGAGAAAGTATTTGAGGTATCCAGGATTCCTTAAAGGGACAAGGTCCATCTTGAAATCATCAAGCAAAAGAAACAAACACCAATTTGCAGGTAACCTTGTGCAAATTAGATGTCAGGTAAATTAATCAAGTTTTCCTGACACTTTCATTTATACAACCCTTAGCAACTTGCTTTGGGCTATTAGTCTCACTATAAATATGTACTGAAGCAAATGCAAAAGCATTTACCCCAAAAGTTAACAAAACTAGATTCACAAGAAACATGGCACACACTAGACAGCTGGGAACAAATACAGAAAATGGGACTTCTTCCAACCAGATGCTTCTCAAAATATGTGGCAAACGTTTTAAAGAGTCCTGTAAGAATTTCAAGAACCATTCTTCTAGATTAAGAAATGCACGGAAGGAATACAGACAAAGAGCAGATGGTGTGCACAAGCTGTCCAAGATTTTGAAAGGAGAGATTTACAATTTGATAAAATAGTGGCAGTTTATGTACATTTTAGGCAGCACCCAGCTATATGTATTATATTTCTGTATGCTGCCCCCTACCCAAGAGAAGCTCCATTACTCTCTCAAATAGGGTTATCTTTCTGACTGTACTGAGCTGGGAACACTGGATATAATCTTCTTCATTACAAATTGTAATTTAAGATACCCAAATCATCAACAACTAGAAATTGGATAATGATTATTTTGTAATTAGCAGTATGTATTGAGAACTTAAATTCTGTCCGTTTGGCCTCTTTATGGAATTTTTTAACTGCTTTTACTACAGTTGAAAATACAACAGTATTCTTTGTGTTCATATGCTGAACTATGTTTTATGACTATTTACTCCCCTTAGAGCACTCTGCTAACTACCATGAGGATACACAGAAGTTGGTACTAACTTTGAAGAAATGAAGCTGTACCAAAGCCAAATATCTGTGTTCTAGAAGCAGTAACTTCTACCATCATTCCTGTAATTAAATACGTGAAGAAGTACCAGCATGTAGAGCATAGTCTTTGTGCATCTATCAGTAAACAAATGTTTCCTGAAGGACCCCCTAATGAAACAAGAATTTCAGAGTATAATTGGAATGAGTTTGCCATTAAATATAGTTTCAACTGGAATGGCATTTAAAAGTTTGAAGAAACAGTCTAGCTCTTGGGTGTTGTTTTGAATTTTCTGCCTGTCAACTCCTTTTTGCTTATTTTGAAAATGTAACAAATATAATTAGAGTGAAAGAGGAAGGAAAAATTACTCTGATTATTTCTCTACTTTTCTAGCCATTCACAACCTATAGATAGATTAAAGGAATCTTAATGTATTACACATAGGCTACTATGCTCTAAATGAGCATTTTCTACTTGTTCTGCTGCATTGCTAAAAGTGGGAACACGCCAACACTGAGCAAATCTAATTATACAGATTCTCCAAATTTATCATGATTTCCATGTGATAGATTCTTGCAGATCGTCTGAGTCTCTTTTCACACCCACAGCAGTTACAGGGCTGCAGCCAACCTATCTATCCAAGAGATATATTAAAATCTTCTCCACTTGATTAGGACTTTCCATTCCAAAGATTAATCTGCTTGACAAATTACAATGTCTCTCCTGCCAAAGTGATATTTTCCTAATACAAATGCAACCTTGTGACAGAGTATGTCTCATCTTCTCCCTTGCTTCAAACCCTACTACCTACCACCAGACAATGTTCCCTCCTCACTGACAGAAAAAATAAATCTCTTATGTGAAGGGAGATGGGAAAATAAAACATTCACATTGGAGGGCAAAGATTTTCCACTTCATATTCAAGAACTTATACCAAGGTCTCTTCTGTATGTTAGGTTGTATGCTAAAAGCCAAGTACTTTGTGGAAAAATGGATTATTCTTCAATATTTCATAAGGAATTTTTCATCGAGCTGATAACAATTTCTTCCTCAATAGTCTTTTGAACACAGAGACTAGATGTGAACTGAGTGATGCCACTTTGTTCTTGGAATGGTCCTACTAGCCATTCTAGCTATTATCCTATCTCTGTTTCCTTGACTGACTGCGTCAATTTCCTGCCTGCCCACCCTATTCCATCCCTTGCATTTGGTTTCTGCGCTCCCTTTGCTTCCACTCTATGTAAAGCACTCTTTTGATATTATCAGCAGCCATTTTCTCACCAAAATATGATAGTCTCCTGTCTTTACCTTGAGCTCCTTGCTGCATTTAGAACTCTCTGGGTCTCTTCTCTTTCTCTGACTACTGTTTCTCTCTTCTTAGATAACTCTTACTCATCATTCCTGCCCCTTCTTGTGTCTCAAGGGTCCTTTGCCCATCATACTTTTCTTTTTTACTCTTTCAGTCAGTGAGTTTATAAATGCCATTGCTTCAACTATCTCCTGAGATGGTAATCCACAAATCTCCATCTCCAGTTCTTATTTCCCAATAGCCCCTTCTCTATTTATAGATGGCCATGGGCATTTCCATTTGTATGACCTGCTATAACCTCAAATTTAACATTCAACCTCTTAGAAACTGACATTCTCTTCTTTTCTTCAGATTGACTCTCCTTCCCCACCACTCCCCGTCTATCCTTGATTTCACCATTAATTCAGCTTGCCAAATCACAACACTTGGTATGTTTTTAACCACTTTATGTGGTATGACTGACATGTAAAAAGCTATATATATTTAAAATATACCACTTGATGAGTTTGGGAATAAGTATATACCTGTGAAACCATCAGGATCATCAAGGTCATAGATGTATCCATTACTTCCCAAAGAGTCCTCCCCATCTTTATTACCTTTGTGACAAGAAAACTTATCATAAGTTCATTTTTTAACATTTTCACTACTTATTGGTTCCAGAATATAAACATCAGCGGAGCACAGACTTTATTTTGTTCACTGATCAATGTCCAGCTCTAGAAGAGTGCCTGGCACAAAGTAGGTTCCTAATAAAATCTTGCAGAATGAATGAATTGTGAGTATTCAAAGACATAATGTGTACAAAATGCTTAACAGTACTTTGCAGGAATAAGCCCTCAATAACTATTACCTATCATGTTATTATTATCGTTATTATTACTATTATTCTTATTTTCAGTAGTAGTTGCAGCATTAAAAGATGACTACAACCATTTTTTTGTTTTTGTCTTGCATTCAGGCATTTTGTCATTGCTTTATTTTTCTCCTTCATTTTAGGAGAACAGGTACTTGGTTTGTCTTTATCTTTTTATCACTGGATCCCCAGCATCTAGAACAATGCAAAGGAAAAGGCCTAACGAAGTCTTTCCTGGTTTTGCAGAGTGGGACGCAAACAGAAAGAGAGGCAGAAATATGGAGTAAAAAGATCATTTCATCTTCTTCAGATATTATTGGTTTTAACAGGTACTTTATTTGAGGTATGAAATTTTGGGTCTTTTGAAAACTCAATAAATGATAACTGAGTTGAGGAGAATATTAAAACATTTCCAATTTGAATCATCACAAAGGTGTATGGAAGGTGTTTTCAATAAATTTGAACTGATACAAAAACTGGTCTGGTACAAAAGTCAAAGAATTAAAAATGCTAAATAATTTTGTAATTAGCATTACAATGTCTCTGGAAAATTGTTACAATTTAATAAGTTTTCTTATTCAATATCACTGGAAAAACAAAACATAATAGCAAACAAACATAATTCAATTATTTTATTCCTGGTTTGTTTTACCATGTTAATACGAGCTTTCAGGGTTTAGATTTGGTAATTTGTGTCTGTTTAGATTCTTTTGATGCATTTTGTTATTTTATGTTGTTTCATTAATATAATTTCTCTTCTTGCTCATTTTGAGCGTCTTATCTACTAACTTTTCTTCCACATATTTAATTCCTCTTTTCCAGAACATCTGATTTTGGCAAGTTAAAGTGTATTCATGTGTTGAAATGCAATGTCAATACATCTCTGATTGTTAAGGAGAATCTTGCTTTAATTCTTCTGCTCCAATCAGTCTCCAAGTTACACCCTGAAAAAATGCAGAGTCTAGACTTACAGTTGGAAAGTACTAGTCCAAATTCCAGTTCTGGCCCTTGGTAGCTCTCTGAGGTTGGATCGACTTCTTATAGTATGTGTAAGCCTTAGGGTGATGATGAAGAAGGCCATTTTCAGAGCCCAGAATCCTGAGTAGCACTGCCTCAGAGTCCTCACTCTAAAATGGGCATGATAACAATGCCCACCACATATGTTATAAGCATGAACTGAGTTCATAAATATAAAGTACTTAGAACACTGCTGGTCACACAGTAAGTACTGGTGTGAGAAATAAAAGGAATTAAGTGAGATGATGATGATGCTAACAATGGTGGTAGCTAACATTTGAGAACTCACTAAGTACCGGACCATCTTTTAGTATATGAATCATTCAATCATCACAACAACTTACAAGGTACGTACAGTTATTGCCCTTATTTTTAAAAAGAGAAAAACAAAATCCAGAGAGATGAAGTAAATTAATAAGTAATAAAATTTATTTTTAGAACAATGAGACATGGTGAAGATGAGCCCACTACATGCGTAGGTCTCAGTAAGTGTCTTATTGTACCTTGCTAAGCTCCAATACCTGCATGAAAACTGTTTTTATATTGCAGTCTTGTTTAACCTTCTCTTGCAAAGTTCTGTGCTGGAGGCATTTATTTCTGTGTCTTATCTGTTCCTTAGAAATGTATCAATGGCTCAACAATTCCTTCAAATATTAGTCTGTATATGACTAACAGATTTAAGGGTTAAGATAAATTACCACTTTTTTTTTGCACCTATGTCCTGAGTGAAATATATACAGCATAACGGTAAATAATTTGAGCAGTGTCTAGGTTTGAATCTGGCTGTGCCATTTTCCAGCTTTGTAACCTGGGGCAAGTTGCTGCAGTAACTTTCTCAGCCTCAATGAAGAAATCATTCAGAACACAGAGGTGATAACAGAGCCACCTTCATAAACTTGTTAAAAGTAGTAAATAATACACTGTATTCAAAGCCCTTAGCATAGAGAGACCTTCAAGATGGCAGAAGAGTAAGATGCGGAGATCACCTTCCTCCCCACAAATACATCAGAAATACATCTACATGTGGAACAACTCCTACAGAACATCTACTGAACACTGGCAGAAGACCTCAGACCTCCCAAAAGGCAAGAAACTCCCCACGTACCTGGGTAGGGCAAAAGAAGAAAAAAAAAAAACAGAGACAAAAGAATAGGGACAGCACCTACACCAGTGGGAGGGAGCTGTGAAGGAGGAAAGGTCTCCACACACTAGGAAGCCCCTTCGCGGGCAGAGACTGTGGGTGGCAGGGGGGAAGCTTCAGAGCCACAGAGGAGAGCGCAGTAACGGGTGCAGAGAGCAAAGCAGAGAGATTCCCACACAGAGGATCGGTGCCAACCTGCACACACCAGCCCGAGAGGCTTGTCTGCTCGCCCGCCAGGGTGGGCGGGGTCTGGGAGCTGAGGCTCGGGCATCAGAGGTCAGACCCCAGAGAGAGGACTGGGGTTGTCTGCGTGAACACAGCCTGAAGGGGGCTAGTGCGCCACAGCTAGTGGGGAGGGAGTCCAGGAAAAAGCCTGGAACTGCCTAAGAGGCAAGAGGCAATTGTTTCAGGGTGCGCGAGGAGAGGGCATTCAAAGCACTGCTTAAATGAGCTCCAGAGACCGGCATGAGCCACGGCTATCAGCACAGACACTAGAGACAGGCATGAAATGCTAAGGCTGCTGCTGCAACCCACCAGGAAACCTGTGTGCAAGCACAGGTCACTATCCACACCTCCCCTCCCGGGGACCTGTGCAGCCTGCCACTGCCAGGGTCCGGTGATCCAGGGACAACTTTCCCAGGAGAACACATGGTGTGCCTCAGGCTGTTGCAACATCACACTGGCCTCTGCCACTGCAGGCTCACCCTGCATTCCATACCCCTCCCTCCCCCCAGCATAAGTAAGCCAGAGTCCCCTAATCACCTGCTAGTTTTTTTTTTTTTTTTTTTTTAACATCTTTATTGGGGTAAAATTGCTTTACAATGGTGTGTTAGTTTCTGCTTTATAACACAGTGAA
>NW_006795223.1:841283-853223 GCF_000442215.2 Lipotes vexillifer | reverse complement strand
CCCGCGTCTCCTGCATCGGCAGGCGGACTCTCAAGCACTGCGCCACCAGGGAAGCCCTCACCTGCTAGTTTAACCCCGACCTGTCTGATCAAAGAACAGCCGACCTCAGGCAACCTACACGAAGAGGCAGGACCAAATCCAAAGCTGAACGCCAGGAGCTGAGGGAACAAAGAAGAGAAAGGGAAGTTTCTCCCAGCAGCCTCAGGAGCAGTGGATTAAATCTCCACAATCAACTGGATGTACCCTGCATCTCTGGAATACCTAAATAGACAATGAATCATCCCAAAACTGAGGCAGTGGACTTTGGGAGCAAATGTAGACTTGGGGTTTGCTTTCTGCATTTAATTCGTTTCTGGTTTTATGTTTTTCTTAGTTTAGTATTTAGAGTTTATTACCATTAGTAGATTCTTTATTGATTTGGCTGCTCTCTTCCTTTTTTTTTTTTTAATATATAGATTTTTTTTTCCTTTTTCTCTTTTTGTGAGTATGTATGTGTATGCTTCTTTCTGTGACTCTGTCTGTATAGCTTTGCTCTTACTATTTGTCCTAGGGTTCTGTCTGTTTTTTGTTTTTTTGTTTCTGGGGGGCTTTTCAGTATAGTTTTTAGTGCTTGTTATCACTGATGGATTTGTTTATTGGTTTGGTTGCTCTCTTCTTTCTTTCTTCTTTTATGACTGTTTAATATTTATATTTTTAATAATTTTTTATTTTAATATCATTATTTTATTTTATTATTTTTTCTTTCTTCTTTTTCTTTTCTCCCTTTTCTTCTGAGCCATGTGGCTGACAGGGTCTTGGTGCTCCGGGTGGGTGTCAGGTCTGTGCCTCTGAAGTGGGAGAGCCAAGTTCACAACAATTGGACAACCAGAGACCTCCCGGCTCCACATAATATCAAATGGCAAAAGCTCTCCCAGAGATGTCCATCTCAACGCTGAGACCCAGCTCCACTCAATGACCAGCAAGCTCCAGTGCTGGACACCCAATACCAAACAACTAGCAAGACAGGAACACAACCCCACCCATTAGCAGAGAGGCTGCCTAAAATCATAATAAGGTCACAAACACCCCAAAACACACCAGCAGATGCAGTCCTACCCACGAGAAACACAAGAACCAGCCTCATCCATCAGAACACAGGCACCAGTCCCTTCCACCAGGAAGCCTACACAACTCACTGAATCAACCTTAGCCAATGGGGGCAGACACCAAAAACAAAGGGAACTACGAACCTGCAGCCTGCGAAAAGGAGAACCCAAACACAGTAAGTTAAGCAAAATGAGAAGACAGAGAAACACACAGCAGATGAAGGAGCAAGGTAAAAACCCACCAGACCAAACAAATGAAGAGAAAACAGTCAGTCTACCTGAAAAAGAATTCAGAGAAATGACAGTAAAGATGATCCAAAATCTTGGACATAGAATGGAAAAAATACAAGAAACATTTAACAACAACATAGAAGAATTAAGAGCAAACAAACAATGATGAACAACACAATAAATGTAATTAAAAATTCTCTAGAAGGAATCAATAACAGAATAACTGAGGCAGAAGAACGGATAAGTGACCTGGAAGACAAAATAGTGGAAATAACTACTGCAGAGCAGAATAAAGAAAAAACAATGAAAAGAATTGAGGACAGTCTCAGAGACCTCTTGGACACCATTAAACAAACCAAACTTCGAATTATAGGGGTCCCAGAAGAAGAAGAGAAAAAGAAAGGGACTGAGAAAATATTTGAGAGTTTAGAGTTGAAAACTTCCCTAATATGGGAAAGTAAATAGTCAAATCCAGGAAGCATAGAGAGTCCCATACAGGATAAACACAAGGAGAAACATGCCAAGACATATATTAATCAAACTATCAAAAATTAAATAAAAAACATTAAAAGCAGCAAGAGAAAAACAGGAAATAACATACAAAGGAATCCCTATAAGGTTAACAGCTGATCCTTCAGCAGAAACTCTGCAAGCCAGAAGGGAATGACAGGACATATTTAAAGTAATGAAAGGGAAAAACCTACAACCAAAATTACTCTACCCAACAAGGATTTCATTCAGATTTGACAGAGAAAATAAAACCTTTACAGACAAGCAAAAGGTAAGAGATTCAGGACCACCAAACCCAGCTTTACAACAAATCCTAAAGGAATTTCTTTAGGCAGGAAACACAAGAGAAGAAAAAGACCTACAATAACAAACCCAAAACAATTAAGAAAATGGTAATAGGAACATACATATCAATAACTACCTTAAATGTAAGTGGATTAAATGCTCCAACCAAAAGACAAAGACTGGCTGAATGGATACAAAAACAAGACCCATATATATGCTGTCTACTAGAGATCCACTTCAGACCTAGGGACACATACACACTGAAAGTGAGGGGATGGAAAAAGATATTCCAGGGGCTTCCCTGGTGGCGCAGTGGTTGAGAGTTCGCCTGCCGATGCAGTGGACGCGGGTTCATGCCCCGGTCCGGGAGGACCCCACATGCCGCAGAGTGGCTGGGCCCGTGAGCCATGGCTGCTGAGCCTGCGTGTCCGGAGCCTGTGCTCCGCAATGGGAGAGGCCACAGCAGTGAGAGGCCCGTGTACCACAAAAAAATATTAAAAAATAAAAGATATTCCATGCAAATGGAAACCAAAAGAAAGCTGGCACAGACATTCTCATATCAGACAAAGCAGACTTTAAAATAAAGACTATTACAAGAGACAAAGAGGGACACTACATAGTGATCAAGGGATCCATCCAAGAAGATATAACAATTGTAACTATTTATGCATCTAACAAAGGAGAACCTCAATACATAAGGCAAATGCTTACAGACATAAAAGGGGAAAAGGACAGTAACCACTAATAGTAGGGGACTTTAACACCTCACTTTCACATATGGATAGATCATCCAAAATGAAAATATATAAGGAGACACAAGTTTTATATTTTTTTATTTATTTATTTTTTTCTGCGGTACGCGGGCCTCTCACTGTTCTGGCCGCTCCCATTGCGGAGCACAGGCTCTGGACGCGCAGGCTCAGCGGCCATGGCTCATGGGCCCAGCTGCTCAGCGGCATGTGGGATCTTCCCGGACTGGGGCATGAACCCGTGTCCCCCTGCATTGGCAGGCGAACTCTCAACCACTGCGCCACAAGGGAAGCCCGGAAACACAAGTTTTAAATGATACATTAAACAAGATGGACTTAATTGATATTTATAGCACATTCTATCCAAAAACAATAAAATACACTTTCTTCTCCAGTGCTCATGGAACATTCTCCAGGATAGATCATATCTTGGGTCACAAATGGAGCCTTGGTTAATTTAAGAAAATTGAAATCGTATCAAGTATCTTTTCCAACCACAACGCTGTGAGACTAGATATCAATTCCAGAAAAAAATCTGTAAAAATTACAAACACGTGGAGGCTAAACAATACACTACTAAATAAGCAAGAAGTCACTGAAGAAATCAAAGAGGAAATCAAAAAATACCTAGAAACAAATGACAATGAAAACACAATGACCCAAAACCTATGAGATGCAGCAAAAGCAGTTCTAAGAGAGAAGTTTATAGCAATACAATCCTACTTCAAGAAAAAAGAAACATCGCAAATAAACAACCTAACCTTACACCTAAAGCAATTAGAGAAAGAAGAACAAAAAACCCCCAATGTTAGCAGAAGGAAAGAAATCATAAAGATCAGATCAGAAATAAATGAAGAAGAAATGAAGGAAACAATAGCAAAGATCAATACACCTAAAAGCTCGTTCTTTGAGAACATAAATAAAACTGAAAAACCATTATCCAGACTCATCAAGAAAAAAAGGGAGAAGACTCAACAGAATTAGAAGTGAAAAAGGAGAAGTAACAATGGACACTGCAGCAATACAAAGGATCATGAGAGATTACTATAAGCAATTCTATGCCAGTAAATGGACAACCTGGAAGAAATGGACAAATTCTTAGAAAAGCACAACCTTCCGAGCCTGAACCGGGAAGAAATAGAAAATATAAACAGACCAATCACAAGCACTGAAATTGAGACTGTGATTAGAAATCTTCCAATAAACAAAAGTCCAGGACCAGATGTCTTTACAGGCGAATTCTATCAAACATTTAGAGAAGAGCTAACACCTATCCTACTCAAACTCTTCCAAAATATAGCAGAGGGAGGACCACTCCCAAACTCATTCTACGAGGCCACCATCACACTGATACCAAAAGCAGACAAAGATGCCACAAAGAAAGAAAGCTACAGGCCAATATCACTGATGAACATAGATGCAAAAATCCTCAGCAAAATACTAGCAAACGGAATCCAACAGCACATTAAAAGGATCATACACCATGATCAAGTGGGGTTTATCCCAGGAATGCAAGGATTCTCTAATATATGCAAAGCAATCCACGTGATATACCAAATTAGAAAACTGAAGGATAAAAAACATATAAAAATCTCACTAGAGGCAGAAAAAGCTTTTGACAAATTTCAACACCCATTTATGATAAAAACCCTCCAGAAAGTAGGCACAGAGGGAACTTACCTCAACATAATAAAGGCCATATATGACAAACACACAGCCAACATTGTTCTCAATGGTGAAACAATGAAATTGTTTCCACTAAGACCAGGAAAAAGACAAGGTTGTCCACTCCCACCGCTATTTTTTCTTTTTTTTTTTTTGCGGTACGCGGGCCTCTCACTGTTGTGTCCTCTCCAGTTGTTGAGCACAGGCTCCAGACGCGCAGGCTCAGCGGCCATGGCTCATGGGCCCAGCTGCTCTGCGGCATGTAGGATCTTCCCAGACTGGGACACGAACCCGTGTCCCCTGCATCGGCAGGCGGACTCTCAACCACTGCACCACCAGGGAGGCCTCACCACTATTATTGAACATAGTTTTGGAAGTTTTAGCCACAGCAATCAGAGAAGAAAAAGAGATAAAAGTAATCCAAATCAGAAAAGAAGAAGTAAAGCTGTCACTGTTTGCACATGACATGATACAATACATAGAGAATTGTAAAGACTCTACCAGAAAACTAGTAGAGCTAATCAATGAATTTGATAAAGTAACAGGATACAAAATTAATGCACAGAAATCCCTTGCATTCCTATACACTAATGATGAAAACTCTGATCGAGAAATTAAGGAAACACTCCCATTTACCATTGTAACAAAAAGAATAAAGTACCTAGGAATAAAGCTATCTAAGGAGACAAAAAACCTGTATGCAGAAAACTATAAGACACTGATGAAAAAATTAAAGATGATACAAATAGATGGAGAAATATACCATGTTCTTGGATTGGAAGAAACAATATTGTGAAAATGACTGTACTCCCCAAAGCAATCTACAGATTCAGTGCAATCCTTATGAAACTGCCAATGGCATTTTTCACAGAACTAGAAAAAAAAATTTCACAATTTGTATGGAAACTCAAAAGACCCCGAACAGCCAAAGCAATCGTGAGAAAGAAAAACGGGGCTGGAGGAATCCGGCTCCCAGACTTAAACTATACTACAGAGCTGCAGTAATCAAGACAGCATGGTACTGGCACAGAAACAGAAGTATAGACAAATGGAACAGGATAGAGAGCCCAGAGATAAACCCACACACATATGGTCACCTGATTTCTGATAAAGGAGGCAAGAATATACAATGGAGAAAAGACAGACTCTTCAATAAGTGGTGCTGGGAAAACTGGACAGCTACATGTAAAAGAATGAAATTAGAACACTCCCTAACACCATACACAAAAATAGACTCAAAATGGATTAAAGACTGAAATGTAAGGCCAGAGACTATAAAACTCTTAGAGAAAAACACAGGCAGAACACTCTATGACATAAATCACAGCAAGATCCTTTTTGATCCACCTCCTAGAGAAATGGAAATAAAAACAAAAATTCCAAGGGTGGAAAGCTGTGGGGGAGTGGGGGTGGTAGTGTGATGCATTGGGCAATTGGAATTGACATGTATACACTGATGTGTATAAAACTGATGACTAATAAAAACCTGCTGTATAAAAAAATAAATTAAAAAAAATGTATCAAAAAAACAAAAACAAAAAAACCCAAATGGGACCTAACGAAACTTAAAAGCTTTTGCACAGCAAAGGAAACCATAAACGAGACGAAGACAACCCTTATAATGGGAGAAAATATTTGTAAATGAAGCAACTGACGAAGGATTAATGTCCAAAATTTACAAGCAGCTCATGCAGCTCAGTATCAAAAAAAACAAACAACCCAATCCAAAAATGGGCAGAAGACCTAAACAGACATTTCTCCAAAGATATACAGATTGCCATCAAACACATGAAAGGATGCTCAACGTCACTAATCATCAGAGAAATGCAAATCAAAACTACAATGTGTTATCACTTCACACCAGTCAGAATGGCCATCATCAAATCTACAAACAATAAATGCTGGAGAGGGTGTGGAGAAAAAAGGGAACGCTCTTGCACTGTTGGTGGGAATGTAAACTGATACAGCCATTATGGCGAACAGTATGGAGGTTCCTTAAAAAACTTAAAAATAGAACTACCATACGATCCAGCAATCACACTACTGGGCATATATCCTGAGAAAACCATAATTCAAAAAGAGTCAAGCCAAAATGTTCATTGCAGCTCTATTTACAATAGCCAGGACATGGAAGCAACCTAAGTGTCCATCAACAGATGAATGGATAAAGAAGATCTGGCACCACAGGGAGATCGGCTTGGTGCTTTGTGACCACCTGGAGGGGTGGGATGGGGAGGGTGGGAGGGAGGAAGACGAAAGAGGGAGGAGATGTGGGAACGTGTGTGTGTGTGTGTGTGTGTGTGTGTGTGTGTGTGACTGATTCACTTTGTTATGGAGCAGAAGCTAACACACCATTGTGGGGCAACTGTACTCCAATAAAGATGTAAAATAAAAAGATCTGGCACATATATACAATGGAATATTACTCAGCCATAAAAAGAAACGAAACGCTTCCCTGGTGGTGCAGTGGTTGAGGGTCCACCTGCTGATGCAGGGGACACGGGTTCGTGCCCTGGTCCAGGAAGATCCCACATACCATGGAGCAGCTGAGCCCGTAAGCCATGGCTGCTGAGCCTGCACGTCCGGAGCCTGTGCTCAACAACGGGAGAGGCCACAACAGGGAGAGGCCCACGTACCGTAAAAAAAGAAAGAAAGAAAAAAAAAAGAAACGAAATTGAGTTATTTGTTATTTGTAGTGAGGTGGATGGACCTAGAGTCTGTCATACAGAGTGAAGTTAGTCAGAAAGAGAAAAACGAATACCATATACTAACACATATATATGAAATCTAAAACAAAACAAAAAATTGGTTCTGAAGAACTTAGGGGCAAGACAGGAATAAAGATGCAGACGTAGAGAATGGACTTGACAACATGGGGAGCGGGAAGGGCAAGCTGGGACAAAGTGAGAGAGTGGCATGGATATATATATACTACCAAATGTAAAATAGCTAGTGGGAAGCAGCCGCATAGCACAGGGAGATCAGCTCGGTGCTTTGTGACCATCTAGAGGGGTGGGATAGGGAGGATGGAAGGGAGACACAAGAGGGAAGAGATATGGAGATATGTATCTGTATGGCTGATTCACTTTGATATAAAGCAGAAACTAACACACCATTGTAAAGTAATTATACTCCAATAAAGATGTTTAAAAAAAGTAGCCCTCAGCATAGTAACACAATCACTAAGTAAACATCAAAAGGTGGGGAAAGGGAAATTTCTTCCTGTCATTGTTTCTAACACATGCTTTTCCTATAGGACGGATCACCATCCTAAAGTCACTAGACTCATTTATCATCAGTTGAGTCACTAATTTCTGCTATAGTTCTGAAAATATTGGATTGGCCAAAAAGTTCATAAGGATGTTATGGAAAAACCTGAACGACCTTTTTGGCCAACCCAATATATACTTATTAACACTGAATGTCTGACAAACTGGCCTCTGAATTTAAACATGACATATTAAGCTTACTGTATTTTATAGTGAGCTCCATGGTTTATATATCTTCCACCATTCTCCTTAGAATTAGTTTTTTCCTTGATAACTTTTCTCAGTCAAACATCAATTCACTCCATCTATGTTTTTCTCTCATTCTTATCACACTTGAGAGCTACACCTCTAAGTATCTCCCCAATCACTCTCCTCAGACAAATACAATGGGATCTGACCCAACACTCCAGAGCCATCTCAAGAGACTGATTCACACAGAGAGATTCTTACTATTTCAGCATCTCACCCCTGTTGAATGACTGAACTAACCTTATGACAAATTCAGCTTTTAGTGAATAGTATAAAGTTGTTTTGCCCACAAAGACTCTTAATGCCAGAGATTTATCAAAGTGGGAAATACGAGCTTTGCCTCGCAGACCAATGCCATCAGTTTCACAACAGTGACAAAGCTTTCTTTCCTCAGCAGCCTCGGCTGTTTCCTCTGAAAGTGACTTGGTGGAGCCTCCCCCAGTGCCTACCCAGCCTTCAGTTATTGACTCCACGGCAAAAAGCAGTCTGGCATGCATCCACCCAACCTCCTTCACACTCACTGACAGCTGAACGAGCCCCACACTTCTCCCTCCAAATGACTGGCAACGCCAGCGAAAACTTGGAACAGTAGGCAGACAAAGAAAAACAATTTAATTTCTCTCTGGCTGCTCCTTTCCAAATGTGACAGTTTTTCTAACCAAATGGCTCATATTCTAGTCAGTTAAGACTGGAGTTGAAACAGGGTGAAGAGTGACACCAAATGGTTAGAAAGGGTGTTTATTAAGGAAGAGTGTTTATATGCCATCTCTCATCAGCACAATTGGGTGGCTTACATAAATATATATTATGCCACAGATAACAAATTAAAAATAGGCAGTAGATGAGGAAACAAAATGCTTTGGGGCTGAAAATATCTTCCTTGATAGACGGTCAAAGAAGAAAGAAAGAGAAGTTGCTTTAGGCCATGAATTTTGACTTCAGTCTTTCTAGCAGTGCATAGGAAAAAAGGAATCTTGTTCAGTTTCAAAGGAGAAGTATAATTCCTCCTGAATCTGTAATGACAGAAATTTCCAATAAAGGGCTCTTAAATATCTATTGACAAGGATGGACCTTGGAAATGTGTTTCACTCCTTGCTTTTCTCTTCATGTGTATCTTCATTTATGTCTTATTATCTTCTCTAAATCTAACTTGGTTAACCTTTTATTTGGATTTTTATTTGGTACGATTGGATTATACTTAATTACTCGGTCCCTGCCCAATTAAAACCAGGCAAGTAGACAAATAGATCAGTTGTTTGTAAAATTTTTTTTCTTTTAAGAAAACATGTCAATGGAAACCCCAGTGAGCAAGAAAGGAAAAAATACATGCATTGCTGTTTGGCAGGAGTAACCATTCATAATGATGTTTGGAACATCTTTAATCTAATCAACATTATCAAACTATTTTAAGCTGCATAGAAAAGTTCATATATTAAATTTGTTTTAATATGGATTTACTAAAGAAATGGTAGGCAGTAGACCATGTTAGAGAGAACAGAATTAAGTGATATGGACAGGGAACAACCTAGAAAAATAAAGAGAAGTGGTAACCAAGGAGGGTATGGAAGCTCCAATTAAAGAATAAGAAATGGGAAAGAACCGTGGGTGGGGGAAGGGGGCAGTGAGCTAAATTATAGGAAGCAAAAACATGGCACACTGTCAGGTTATTGGTTACTTAAGCAAAAAGGGGGAAATGGAGAACAAGGTGAAAGAGACAGATAGGAGGTGGTGAAGAAAATAAAACTTTGAGTCAGGAAGAGAGGAAGTCTAAAAATGCTTTTAAAATAACAGCTGGAAATTTTAGCATACTCAAAGTTTCAAGTGCCAGAAAGTAAAGAGAATGTGGAAAGAAACAAGTACTTGGCTCATAATAGACTCTTAAGAAACACTTGGTAGGCTTTGGTTGCTGTTGAGACAGAAAAGAGATATGGGAGTGAAAACAAGATTAGAATTTGTAGAAAAAAGTAGCACAGACTGAAATTTCTTTCATGTTCCATGTTCTTTCCATCATGTGATGTAAAGGGATAATTTACCAGAGAACTGTGGGGATGATTGAAATGTGAGAAAATAAGACCTCTGAGAAAAGGTTAAATAAAATCCAATCCTTTCCCCATAAAAGAATAGGTGAATAGTGATTAAAAAAAAATTTTTTTTTTGGTTCACAAGTCATGCTGCTAGCCATTCCTGAGACATACTAGTGAGCCCGTTGTTAAAACTATTTACCTCTTGATCATAAGGAAATGATCATAAGGAAAGGCCCTCCTCTTCCACTTTGTTCACATCTCTATCACATTGGACATAAACTTTTATGACGTTTTTGACATGTGTTTCCCCTACTAGACTATGAGTCCTCCAGGACAAGGGAGAGTGTCATATTTATTTCATGTGAATATAAGTATATTCATGCTTCGTACTCAATATATTTCTCTTGTGTATTTATGTCCTACCTTTTCCAGGAAAGATTTAATGTGCTACTTGGGTTTTGTTGTGAGAACTTGCTTCTCCCAGTCTTCACTGTTTCCGTTACCAGCAATCATTCATCCAATTGCTCAATCCAAAAACAGAGGAATCATTCCTGATTCCTCTCTCTCTTTTCACTATAAATCTTATATCATCACTTCCCACCACTTCACCTTTACTACCCACCCTGGATTACAGGAGCAGCTTCCCAGTTGTTCTCCCTGCATCATCTTTTGCCCCCTGCAGTTCGTCCTTTACAGATCTGCCAAACCAACCCTTCAAACCCTAAATCAGATCACATCATTCCCCAGATTAAAATCGTCTCACGTCTTCCCATTGTACTCCGAACATTCCCTACGATCTGGCTTCATTTCTTGCCCTCTCTCTCTTGCTCATTAAGCAACACCTACAGTAGCTTTCTTGTTGTGCCTTGAAGAAGTCAAATTCATTCCTCGCCCTTAACCCTATATCCTTGCATAGCTAACCCTTTCTACTCATTCATTCGCTGGTTAAATATTACTTTCCTGGGAGTATTTTTCAACCACCTTTTCTAAAAGAATGCACACAGATTGGCTCACTCTGCCTCATTTTCTTCATAGTACTTGTTAACTCTCTAAAATTATATACTTATTTATTTTCTATTTCCAAAGTCCAGATACAGACTCCCATAAAAGCATATACTTTGTCTATTCACTGTAGCCCTACATTCCCAGGATCCTGAACACATAGAAGGAGCTGAATAAATAAATGCCAAATGAACAAACAGATATGTTGGACAGAAAGGCCCTGGGTTCAGGGATAGACACCTTCCATTCATTTCCTAATACATATGCCAGTTGCACGTCTTGATTTCTTATTATCTTTCTTGTAAAAAGATTTTTAAAAAGTGAAATTTGTAAAGACTAACATTTCTCAGAAAATGATGCTACATTAATGAAGCAAATCAAAGGAGTTTAGAGGTGAAAACAATTTTGAGAGGCCATCTAGCCAAGTCTCACACCTATTTTTCTTGATTCTCTCTACACTTAGACCGTCTTTAACACTTCAGAGCAGGGCCACCCACTACCCCATGAGGCAGCCTGTCTCACTGTTAGAAGGCTGAAGTTGTCATGCTGTGGGACTATAATGCTGTACTGCATACTGGATAGTTGCTAAGAGAGTAGATCTGAAAAGTTCTCATCACAAGGAAGAAAACTATAGCTATGTGTGGTGACAGATGCTAACTAGATTTGCTGTGGTGAACACTTTGCAATATTTGCAAATATTGAATCATTATGCCATAACCCTGAAACTAGTGTTTTATTTGTCAATTCTACCTCAAAAAAAAAAATTGTCATGCAGAACTGAAATGTGTCTCTTTACTAAGTCACAGACGCAGATGCCTACAGAAATCAGGTAGCTAAGAGTTACATGAGGTTGGCCAGGACAGGGGGCCGG
>NW_006795223.1:807500-841222 GCF_000442215.2 Lipotes vexillifer | reverse complement strand
GGGGGGGGGCCGGGGGAGAGCTGTAGCAAGTGAAAGAGCACTTGCCTAGTCCAAAAGCAGTCGCTGCTATTCCACAGCTGATTGGCGCCATGGAGGAAGCAGGCCTGATGTTGCCAAAGTGTTCTCAGTTTTCAAGAGAAGCTTGAAAAACAGATTTTTATGTGAAATGTTTCCATTTAAAAAATACTATATGGCTACACTTGAAGACTGCTGGTTGATAAATTTCTAGGCTAAAGCATCACAGAAGACGCCTTCTCTATCTTCTACAAGAGAGTCTAGAATTTAAAGATATTTAGGAAACTTCCTCTAATATTCTTTTCTTAATCTGTAACTGTTTGGTTAATTTAAACATTTTTAAATTGTTATAATTATTTATATTGCAAAAATCAAGTAAGCAGATGACCTTAAGAGTCCACTGAATTAACTCAAATATTTGGGTTAGAGTTGAGTTGAAAACAAACAAAAAAACTAAAGTAAATAAATATAGGAGTGATTACAGGGCAAACAGCACTGTGGTAATGTTTTTCTTCTGGTATTTTGTCTTGTGGCATCTTGTCCAGACCACATTTCAATCCTACCATTTCACATACTGTCAAGATTACTAGTTTCAAACTTCACACGGCACATCATGTACTTGAGGGAATGACCTTCAGTGAACCACATGTTATATGACAAGTTCTAGTGCAGCAAAATTCAGAGTGCTGTTTTAACACAAATATTGTAGCTTACCCACATATACTCAGAGAAGCAGCCCTATCTGAACCCCCCCAAAAAACTTACACTGTACTACATTGTAAGTAATAAAACATTATACTTCACTCATCATCTTTTTCTTATTTCAGTTCTAACCCATTTCTGTTTTTTAGACCATTCTTTTTGTGTGTAAACTAATAATGTGGTTTAAGTTGAGGAAGATAATAATTAGTAGAAGATAACTAACCAAGAGCAGAATGTTTGGAATTATAAAAATTTTGAAAATGCTTTTCAAAATAAACCATACATTTATAACTTTTCTAAAGCATTATTTTTTATCTTTTCTTAAAATTTTTATAATACATTAATGTTACCAAATTACTTTATGATTATATTACATTGATTTGCCTCTGTTCCTACTTTTATCATATAGACTGCTGTTTTTGTTCATGATCCTGATTATAATTTTTCCCATCCATCTCAGAGCCATGACCCAGTCTTGGACTTTTATTGTATTTTACAAAAGAGCCTCTCCTCCTTTATTTCATCATCGTTTTGTCTTCCTAACTTTCCAAATAGAAATCATTTTTCCTAGCAGTGAATGGAGTTATGATATTTTTGTTAACCTTATCACTCAAAAGATTGTCCTTAAAAAATAGATCCCATCATTAATGTTATGTTATGTTATGTTAATGTTATAACATTAACATTCATCAATAAATCTCCCGTTTTACTGAGCTGTCTTTTTTATAGTATGCTCAAAGCATCCTCCTGATCACCTCACAGGATTGACCTCTCTTATATTTGAGCCACCAAGGGCAGGAGATTTCCTTAATTGGTTCAGTGAGACCTCTGCAGCATTTGGATTTTGAGGCCACTTGCGGTTAACTCTTCCCATGCTCCGGTGTAGGTAATCCTAGGTGTCAGTGAAGTTTGCTTAGGTTCGGATGGGCTCTATGATAAAATTGCCATGTTTGTGGATCATAAGTGGTTTCTGTAATAAAAAAAAAAAAGAGTTTGGGGCTTCCCTGGTGGCTCAGTGTTTGAGAGTCCGCCTGCCGATGCAGGGGACACAGGTTCGTGCCCCGGTCCGGGAAGACCCCACGTGCCGCGGAGCGGCTAAGCCTGTGCGCCACAACTACTTAGCCTGTGCTCCAGAGACCGTGTGACACAACTACTGAGCCCGCGCATCACAACTACGGAGCCCACGTGCTACAGCTACTGAAGCCTGGGTGCCTAGAGCCAGAGGGCTGCTGACAAAAAAAAAAAAAAAAAAAAAAAAAAAGATTTTGTAGGTCATAAATGGTTGAATATCAGCAATTTTATATGGTTCAATGTAATAAATTTGAAGTTAAAGGATAAAGCAACAAATCAGAGACTTGCATATTATTAGTAGAATAAAACTTTTGAAGCTTGATCACCTGTATTGCCACACTTTTCTACTAAACTATTTCTTAAGTACAACCTAAAATCAGGGAATTAATTCATTGTGTGATTAAAATATGTTGTTTTCTATTAATGGCAAGAGAAAATGTTCTTATATTGAAAAATTATGAATAGACCTCAAAATATTATTACAAAGCTGGTGAAAAGAAACAAGGAAGGGAGGGAGGGAGGAAGGAGGAAAAAAAAGGTAGTTTTATGTACAGTTAAATAAAATGAGTATAACGTGCTTCTACTCTATATGACGCAAGTTTAAAAGTATCAAAAACATAAACAGACAATATAAAATATTTTTTAAATTCCCAGGAATCAATTTTTATGGACTATGCTACAAATAAATATAAAAATATGATTAAAATATATGTATATATTTTAAAGGTGACTATGTGATTGCATTTTTGACATTGTTTCTTGAATAAATAGAGGTAACACGTATGATTACTGAAAGATAAAATCCTACTGTGCCTTTGAGGAAATATCAATCACTATGAGTAACAGCAAATGTTCATACCCTGTGTTAGTCAAAGTTCTTCAGAGATTCAGAACAGATTACGATGCATTAACAGAGAGAGGAGGAGGAGGAGGAGGAGGAGGAGGGGGAGGAGGAGAAGGAGGAGGAGGAGGAGGAAAAGAAGAAGGAGGAGATGGGGGAGGGGAGGAGGGGAGAGGTTGATTTAGTCTGAGGCTGGTTGGCAAGCTGGAGAGCCAGGGAAGTGTTGACATTGCAGTCTTGAGTCCAAAGGCAGTATGGAAGCAGAATTCTTTCCTCCTCGTGAGACCTCAGTCTTCCCTCATAAGGTCTTCAACTTATTGGATAAGACCCACCCATATCATGGAGAACAATCTGCTTCAGTCAAAGTCTACTGATTTGAATATTAATCACATCTAAAAAATATCTTCACAGCAACATCTAGACTGGTGTCAGACCAAAAAACCGAGAACCAAGTTAACACAGAGAACTAATCACCACACAAACTATTCCTGAAGTGGGACCTAGGCGTACATTGATCTTCTCCAACAAAATTGGCTCACCATTTATGGTTAATTATGAATGCTTAGCAACAACCCCCATAATTGTTTGCAATATGGTGCCTAGACGACTAAATGGAGAATATCCCAGACTAATATCAACGTTTGTGATGTAACTTACTTCTGCTTTCTTGTACAAGTTGGCACCCAATAATAGCCAACACATGAGGCCTCCTCAAATTTAAGACCTGGACCAAGAAGCCTTTTGACACCCCCTAATTCCTGTCCCTTTTAAGTTTTAAGTTATGTTAACTCTCTAAAGGGTGGGAAAATTTGTTCCCTCCTTTCCTTTAAACCTTAAAAATACTTATTAAAAATCCTCCTCAATCATAAAGTCATTCTAGTTTAACCATAGCTGAATTCAGATACTTAAGTGACTAGTCTCAATTCATTCTCTTTGAACCAAACACCTTTCTGATTTTTGCACTTAATTATTACTATGTGTAATTAGTTTTATGTCTTGAGATTGTTTAGTTGTATTTCTTTCTCTATATATAATTTTTACTTATTTGAAGCTGTGTACTATGTTTTCTACACTTTTTATAAATTCCCACAGCACTACCCCAAAATATTTAAAATTACAAAAATAGAATGAAGCTTTGCTAACTAAAGATAAAATGTTCTTTATAGTTAAAGTAACATGTGATAGAATACATTTATTAAATAATATAGGTAAACTCTAGGATAATTCTAGTATAGGATAATTCTAGTGCAGTATGTAATAATTGCTTTTTTTAATTTTTATTTTATATTGGAGGATAGTTGATTAACAATGTTGTATTAGTTTCAGGTGTACAGCAAAGTGTTTCTATGACAAAGGAGCCAAGACTATACAATGAAGGAAGGACAGTCTCTTCAATAAATGGTGCTGGGAAAACTGGACAGCTACATGTAAAAGAATGAAATTAGAACACTCCCTAACATCAAACACAAAAATAAACTCAAAATGGATTAAAGACCTAATTGTAAGACCAGATACTATAAAACTCTTAGAGGAAAACATAGGCAGAACACTCTTTGACATAAACCACAGCAGTATATTTTTCAAGCCATCTCCTAGAGTAATGGAAATAAAAACAAAAATAAACAAATGGGACCTAATTAAACTCAAAAGCTTTGCACAGCAAAAGAAACCATAGACAATGCAATTGACAAGAGGTCAGTCTCCAAAATAATTGCTTCTTAAAATTATATCTGAGAGAAGTTATAAAATGAACTTGCTAACAATTCCAGTAGTATACTCATGCTTATTGAGTCATTACTTACTGAATGAGCACTTTTACCTCCTCTAAAATGAAAATGGGTAACCAACTTAAATCCTTAAATAAAAAATTGACTTGAATTTTCATAATTGGTTATCATCTTGGAGATGCCTCAACAACTTCTGTAACCACATAAAAATTGAGAAAAATAATTCCTGTAGCATTAATCATCTTACAAATTGTGTTTGATATGTCTTAGTGTAAAGCTATCCAAAGACAACCTTCATTTTAAACATCATCTGCAGCCCATATGGGACTCTGACATACGGAACATCCAAGACCTCTGTGGAATGTCTCTGGTTCCCTATTGTAACTAGGACCATATGCAAAATCCTCCACTGACAAACTAAAAAATATGAAAAGAAAGAGAACTTTTTTATGCATTTCCATCTATGAACAAAACATATTTTAAAAAACAAAGACATTGAAAAGCTATGATAGCCTTCAGACTTAAGCAATAAAAAAATTCTAACTACTGAGCATACAATGTAATTTGTTACAGCCTATGACTAATGACCACAGAATAATTCCACTGGTGCCAGATGGGGAAAAGTCCTTAATTACTGAAGATATATGTTGTTAAGTTTACCAGCACTTTAAACCACTAAATTTGATTAAAGTTAGCAGTGTTATCACAGGAATAATTGCTTTGGGAGAGGAAAGAAGCTTGTCATTTGCTCATTTTGTGGTTGATGACAGACTGTGAAATAAAATTGAAGGCAGCAATAGCACAAAATACAGGGCATGAGAGTAGACCAGTAGTGTCCAGAGTTTCCAGTGGGGATATATATGCAACACAGTCTCTTGGCATCCAAAAAGTTTTAATGCTTTATCTCATCAATTTTAATTTCTATTCTTGTAGTTCATATATATGTAATACAACAGTGATACAAATATAATATAAAGAAATATGTATCTTTGAGATGCATACTCCAAAATTCCCATCATGTATGCCTTTTAGTAAGAAAACTTGGATTAAACTATAAAAATACCAATAATGGCTAAGTTCTAGGCACTATTCCAAAAGCTATGCATGTAATATTTCATTTATCCTCTACAGCAACTCTGTAAGATAAAAACTATTATTAGCCCCATTTTATGAATGAGGAAACTGAGACACAGAGAGGTAAAGTTACTTATTCAAGGTCCCTAAACTGATATGGTAGAATGTATCTGAAGTCACATAATCTGGTCCTAGTGCTTATATTAGAATGATTTCATTATACTAGCAATGGAGATATTAAATTTGATGCTCTGTTTAATTTTAACTAATTTCAGAATCTATACAAAGAAACATATTGCATAGTACCTGGCCAACAAGGACTCTACAGTCCAAAGTCTCAATGTACAGAATGTGGATTCTTTTTGGAAGTACTACTGTTGGCAATGAACAAACATGGATGTGTGGATCATCTCGAAAAATGTCCTAAATATTCAGCAGAATGAATGTTTTCTACTCATCACTGCTCACCCAAGGTGGTCAAAACCAGAAGCTAAAGATAAAGTGCCCGTAGGAGAAAGGACACACATTGGAGGAGAGCCAGAGAAACTGCCATTTCCAATGGACTGCCACATAAAGGAAAAGAGAGATGGTTTTCTAGTACTGATTCTGCTACTTACCACCTTTGTGTTTTTTGGTTGGTTTTTTTTTTTAAGATTTTTTTTGATGTGGACCATTTTTAAAGTCTTTATTGAATTTGTCACAATATTGCCTCTGTTTTATGTTTTGGTTTTTTGGCCGTGAGGCATGTGGGATCCTAGCTCCCCAACCAGGGATCAGGCCCACACCCCCTGAACTGGAAGGTGAAGCCTTAACCACTGGACCACCAAGGAAGTTCCACGACTTTGTGTTTTCTGAGCAAGTGTTTTAACTTCTCTAGGCCTCAATTTCTTTATTTTTAAAATGAAGGAACTTGAATAAATGATATCTGAAGTGAATCTGTGAGTCTCTAGCCTTCTACAAGAGCTGAGTGACAAGAGGAAATTTTAACACAGTAACAGCAGGAGCCTGAATAACAACCTGGCTAACAACCTAGCAAACTAGCACAGTTGCTCAGGTAAATAGGGCCAAAGCTAGAGAACAAAGTTAATGTGTTAATTAATTAGGCTGCCTCTAAAAGAAATTCTGGCAAGAATTATACTGTAATTAACTGTGGCTGAATTATCTAATTGTACCACATAAACTAATATTCTAACTTGTCAATTAAAAATAACTCCATGTGATTTAGATTGCAAGCAGGCATTCTCGGAGACCTAGAGGGGTTCAGGGCACTTCTATTTTTTGAGGTTCCTCATACAGTTGACCCTGGAACAAGGCAGGGGATTGGGGGTATCAACCCTCCCAGCAGTCCAAAACCTGCTTGTAACTTACAGTTGGCCCTCACGCACTATCCTCAGTTCCACACCCACAGTTCTGCATCCCTGGATTCAACAATCTGCCTCTCCTCATGCTCCACCTCCATATCTAAGAGCAAAAGGAAATCCTGCTTTTTACCTAAAATGTCCCTATTTTTGTTTCAACCAAATAATAAAAACAATGCCCCTTGCCTGACCTCTCACCATAATGGTGACCACAGGGACCTGACTCCAGGGTCCGAGACAGAGCACAGAGTTAAGATGTGGCTCTAACATGAACATGGGAGCTGGGAGACTGACAGAATGGTTGTCCAGTTACAGACTCAAAACCACAGATAGACAGCTAATTGGCAACAGGAAAACATGTTTCTTACGTGGAGATTCCAATGGAGTTCATCAGTCTGTTCCTCGTGGGAGTATTTTACTAATATCTGGAAAGTTTCAAAGCCAAGATACATCGACTCAAATGGGAATTCAACTGACAAGAACACCATCTCCACCTACCCTGGAGGATGAAAATTATAAAAGCTGCTAATCTTGTGCTTCTGCGCAGTGGCAAACCAGTGGCCAAGACTGATGGAACACTCTCTCTGTCTTCTGACTGAAGAATTTTATGGAAGCACGTTAGGTACATAAACAGAGACCATTATCAGGGTAGGAATCTTTCACTTCTCCCAAAACATCCAGCACCACATCCACTTTTAAAGCTGGAATGCTTGACAAAAGGTTTTGTGCATGGCTACTGAGATATTCTTGTAGCCCCAAAGAACAAGCCTTGTTTCAGGTGTGCGACATTTACAACCTGTTCTTTACAAGTATATAGTAAACTGTGCTTATGGATAGAGAGGTGACTGAAAAGAACCTAAAGAAGAGCCCACAGTACAATCTAGAACAGCCTCCCCACTTTCCTCTTATTTTTGTTAGCTTTTACTTGCTCTTCACTCCAACTACGCTCGTCTCAGCTTGCGAACTTTGCAGACTAGGAATGCTGTTGGAAAGCCTACCTTGGAACGTTTCCTTGAGTCAGGTGGGGTATGCAGAGTTTGGCCAGCTCTCATCGGAGTAAGAACTGCCTAAGAACTCCAAGGAATGCCTCTCAGCACGCTGTCTGCACTGGCGTGTGCCCAGGAAAAACACTATCCCTCCTGCTAACCTTTGAGGCATAACCTTTTATTCTCCCCAGTGGAGTTATTTTACCGAAATTGTTCCTCGTGAGTTGTATGGAAGACTATGTTTTGATTATGAAAATCATTTACAGTGAGTACAAATTTTTCTATCTCCATATCAGTCACTCTTAATCTTTTAAACTTTTAAACAGAAACCTTTCTTCCACAAAAAATAGAATATCATACTCCAGCCTTGGCAGTATCAGTTTACATAACTCATAAAGACATGGCAGTAAGGAGTTTATAAGAAATTGGTCAGGTAACTTGAAGCTATTGAGTTTAAAACATTATTTTAAATCCTAAATTATTTGCCTTTTTTGCATTGATCAGAAAAATGGTGAAGTTATTCATAATAAGTTATTCCCACATGTTTTGAAGGGTAGTTTCTGATTAATGTTTAAATAAACTTAGTTACATGAGCCTGTCATTATTAACTCCATGTAAACAATCTAGAACATCATTGTTCAATGGCTTTCTGTGATTATGGAAATGTTCTCTATTTGCTCTGTCTAGTATGATAGACACTAGCCTCAGGTGGCTTTGAGTGATCAAAATATGGCTAATATGACTGATTAATTGAACATTTAATTTTATTTCATTTTAATTACTTTAAATTTAAAGTAGTCACATGGAACTAATGGCTACCGTATTGGATGATGCAGGTCTAGAGACTTGTTACTCAACGTGCAGCCAACTAAAGGAAGCATCATCTTTACCTGGGAACTTCTTACAAATGCAACTTTCAGGTCCCACCTCAAGACTACTGAATTTGACTCTGTACCTTAATAAGATCCCCAGGTAATTTACATGTGCATTAATATTTAAGAATTACTGATCCAAAAGAGTAGTCCTCAACATTGGCTGTACCCTTAAAGTTACCTGAAACGTTTTTTGGGGGCTAATAAGGTCAAAATATTTTCAAAATAAAACCAAAATCTTTTGCCTTTTTTACTATATTGGCATGTTCACTGATGGTTCCAAAGCAATGGAGGATAAAACTTCAGGGGCCTTAGTATGAATCAAGGCACTGGAACCAAACGGCAAAAGTAATTCTTAATTTCTTCACTGTCACACACTTGCAAGAAAAAGAAAAGTACAGTTACACTTAAGAATGTTTTTGATGATGCAGGAAAACATACTAATTTTCTTAATTCCTGACCATTAAATACACATTTTTTAATATACTTTGGAAAGAAATAAACAAGAAGTATGTGTAAAGAATTGCTGCTGCAAAACGAAGTGTAAAGATCGACTCAAGAAAACCACCTGTGAGACTGAGTTATAAGTTAACCAGCCCCCTTTCTTTTTTTTTTTTTAAACTAGCCTCTTTTACATGAGGCACCATTTACTTGAAGGAACCAATGATAGATAAACCATGGTTATTCATAATTGGGTATTTGGCAAATACTTTATGCAAAATGAATGAAATAAGTCTGTCACTTCAAGGAAAATAATTAACAGTATATGTTTCCAATGATGACCTTTGAGGTTTAAAGTGGAAATTAGGATTTTAGAAAACTAGAATTTACCACTAAGATCCTCACATTTTCCTACTATTGAAAGACTTTTCTGATTAGATTGCTGGTGAAATTAATACCACCAGCGTTTGAAAGCCCTACATAGGGCTTCCCTGGTGGTGCAGTGGTTGGGAGTCCGCCTGCCGATGCAGGGGACACGGGTTCGTGCCCCGGTCCGAGAAGACCCCACATGCCGCGGAGCAGCTGGGCCCGTGAGCCATGGCCGCTGAGCCTACGTGTCCGGAGCCTGTGCTCCGCAACGGGAGAGACCACAACAGTGAGAGGCCCGCATACTGCAAAAAAAAAAAAAAAAAAAAAAAAGGAAGCCCTACATAACTCACAGAACCCATATTTTTAAATGATCAATATATGAGTAAAAGATCCATTCAAGAAGCAAGATAGAACAATGAACTTCAATGTAACAAGAATACACATTTATTGATATGGTTTTAGATTCCAAACTGCACATAAAATGTTATGTAGTTATGAAATTACCTCTTGTCAAGTTTTGATACAGTATCAAAGAATATCCACAATTATCTGAAAATTCTATTAAAATACTCCTCTTTTGCAAATGTATTTGTGTGAGGCCAAGTTTTCTTTATATTGTTCAACCAAAGCAACTTACCAGAATGCAGAAGCAGATACCAGAATCCAGCTATCTTATATAAAGCTGGATATTAAAGAAATGGGCAAAAAAAAAAAGCCAATGCCATTCTTTCCAGTAATTTTTTTGTTTTGGAAATAATAAATACTTCTCATAAAATATGTTATTTATGTTAATAGATAAGGCATTTATTATTGTTATCTTTAAAGGAAATCATAATTTTTAAAAAATTTCTCAGTTTTAATTTCTTGTACAGTTAATATTGATAGATATTATTTCCATTACAAAAAAGCTCTCTGGGGTTCTCAATCATTTTTGATAGTGTAAGTCTCCTGAGACCAACAAGTTTGGGTGCTAATGGTTTATACGATGCCTTGATAAGACTGAAGAGGATTAAAGCTAAGAATCACCACTCCCTTCACCCAAAACTTGAGAATTGGTTGCTTTCAAGCATTCAGAAAAATGGAAAGCACTTGGCATCTTCAAAAGAAAAAATGCAGAGTTCCTATATAAATGTGTTGACTCATTTAAGCCACCTTCTTGGCACCCACTGTGACGACCCATAGAAAACCACTGTAAGAATTTATAAACATGCACATTTATTATAGCATGTTTATAGTGTGACCTGAGAACAATCTGAAGGTCCCTCAAGAGTAGAGTTTTGGTTAAATTATAGGGCATTATATTACAGAATAGTATGCAACATTAAAAAGATTGCATTAATTATTTATGTTTCTAAAACTGGAAAGTTGTCTATGATATATTATTAAATGAGAATCCAAGTTTCAAAGTAATGTGTAAAGTGTAGCCCCTTTTAAAAACAGGGAAACAGAGACATGGTGACATTGACAGTGGTCCAGCTGTTCACTTTGGACAGAGAAAACCAAGAGCTTTGAGATTGGCTCAAGATGGAGGAGTAGAAAGACATGCACTCACTCCCTCTTGCAAGAGCACCAGCATCAAAACTATGTGCTGAACAATCATCGACAGGAAGACACTGGAACTCACCAAAAAAGATACCCCACATCCAAAGACAAAGGAGAAGCCACAGTGAGACAGTAGGAGGGGTGCAATCACAATAAAATCAAATCCCATAACTGCTGGGTGGGTGACTCACAAACTGGAGAACACTTATACCACAGCAGTCCACCCACTGGAGTGAAGGTTCTGAGCCCCACGTCAGGCTTCCCAACCTGGGGGTCCACCAATGGGAGAAGGAATTCCCAGAGAATCAGACTTTGAAGGCTAGCAGGATTTGATTGCAGGATTTCAACAGGACTGGGGGAAACAAAGACTCCACTCTTGGAGGGGACACACAAAGTAGTGCATGCATCAGGACCCGGTGGGAGGAGAAATGACCCCATAGGAGACTGAGCCAGACCTACCTGCCAGTGTTGGAGGGTCTCCTGCAGAGGCGGGGGGCAGCTGTGGCTTACCGCACGGACAGGGACAATGGCAGCAGAGGTTCTGGGAAGCACTCTTTGGCATAAGCCCTCCTGGAGTCTGCCATTAGCCCCACCAAAGAGCCTGTAGGGACTAGTGCTGGGTCACCTCAGGTGAAAAAAACAGGGAAGGAACTCAGCCCCACCCATCAGCAGACAAGAAGATTAAACTTTTACTGAGTTCTGCCCAGCAGAGCAACACACAGCTATACCCACCACCAGTCCCTCTCATCAGGAAACTTGCACAAGTCTCTTAGATAGCCTTATCAACCAGAGGGCAGACAGAAGAAGCAAAAAGAACTACAATCCAGCAGCCTGTGGAATGAAAACCACATTCACAGAAAGACAGACTTGTCTTTCTGAAAATGAAAAGGCAGAGGACTATGTACCAGATGAAGGAACAAGATAAACCCCCAGAAAAACAATTAAATGAAGTGGAGATCGGCAACCTTTCAGAAAAAGAACTCAGAATAATGAATGAAGATGATCCAGGACCTCAGAAAAAGAATGGAGGCCAAGATCGAAAAGATGCAAGAAAGGTTTAACAAAGACCTAGAAGAATTAAAGAAAAACAAGGATTAAAGAACAAACAAACAGAGATGAACAATACAATATCTGAAATGAAAAAATACACTAGAAGGAGCCAATACCAGAATAACTGAGGCAGAAAAACATATAAGTGAGCTGGAAGACAGAATGGCAGATTTCATGGCCAAGGAAGAGAATAAAGAAAAAGGAATGAAAAGAAATGAAGACAGTTTAAGAGACCTCTGGGACAACATTAAACGCATCAACATTCACATAATAAGGGTCCCAGAAGGAGAAGAGAGAGAGAAAGGACTCAAGAAAATATTTGAAGAGATTATAGTTGAAAATTTCCCTAACAAGAGAAAGGAAATAGCTACCCAAGTCCAGGAAGCGCGGAGAGTCCCAGGCAGGATAAACGCAAGGAGAAACACATCAAGACACATAGTAATCAAACTGATGAAAATTAAAGACAAAGAAAAATTATTAAAAGCAACAAGGGAAAAACAACAAATAACATACAAGGGAACTCCCATAAGGTTAACAGCTGATTTCTCAGCAGAAACTCTGCAAGCCAAAAGGGAGTGGCAGGATATATTTAAAGTGACAAAAGGGAAGAAACTACAACCAAGATTACTCTACCTGGCAAGGATCTCATTCAGATTCGATGGAGAAATTAAAACCTTTACAGACAAGCAAAAGCTAAGAGAATTCAGCACCACCAAACCAGCTCTACAACAAAGGCTAAAGGAACTTCTCTAAGTGGGAAACACAAGAGAAGAAAAGGACCTACAAAAACAAACCCAAAACAATTAAGAAAATGGTAATAGGAACATATATATATAGATAATTACTTTAAATGTGAATGGATTAAATACTCCAACCAAAGGACACAGGTTTGCTAAATGGATACAAAAACAAGGCCCAACTATATCCTGCCTACAAGAGACCCACTTCAGACCTAGGGACACATACAGACTGAAAGTGAGGGGATGGAAAAAGATATTCCATGCAAATGGAAATCAAAAGAAAGCTGGAGTAGCAATACTCAGATAAAATAGACTTTAAAATAAAGAATGTTAAAAGAGACAAGGAAGGACACTACATAATGATCACGGGATCAATCCAAGAAAAAGATATAACAATTATAAATATATATGCACCCAACATAGGAGCACCTCAATACATAAGGCAAATGCTAATAGCTATAAAAGAGGAAATTGACAGTAAAACAATAATAGTGGGGAACTTTTAACACCTCACTTGTTAAAGTCCTCACCTCACCTCACTTTAACACCAAAACACACCACCAGAGGTGGCCTTGCCTACCAGAAAGACAAGATAAAGCCCCACCCACCAATCCCCTCCACCAGAAAGCCTACACAAGCCAGTGAACCAACACCACCCACTGAGGGCAGACACCAAAAACAACAGGAACTACAAACATGCAGGTTGCAAAAAGGAGACCCCAAACACAGTAAGTTAAACAAAGTGAGAAGACAGGGAAATATGCAGCAGATGAAGGAGCAAGGTAAAAACCCACCAGAGCTAACAAATGAAGAGGAAATAGGCAGTCTACCTGAAAGAGAATTCAGAGTAATAATAGTAAAGATGATCCAAAATCTCAGAAATACAATGGAGAAAATACAAGAAGTGTTTAAAAAGGACCTAGAAGAACTAAACAGCAAACAAACAATGATGAACAACACAATAAATGAAATTAAAAGTTCTCTAGAAGGAATCAAGAGCAGAATTACTAAAGCAGAAGAATGGATAAGCGACTCGGAAGATAAAACAGCGGAAATAACTACTGCAGAACAGAAAAGAAAAAAGAATGAAAAGAATTGAGGACAGTATCAGAGAGCTCTGGGATATTAAACACAGCAACATTCGCATTATAGGGGTCCCAGAAGAAGAAGACAAAAAGAAAGGGACTGAGAATATTTCAAGAGATTATAGTTGAAAACGTCCCTAACATGGGAAAGGAAATAGACAAGTCCAGGAAACACAGAGAGTTCCATAAATCCAAGGAGAAACACGCCAAGATACATTAATCAAACTATCAAAAATTAAACACAAAGAAAAAATATTAAAAGTAGCAAGGGAAAAGCAACAAATAACATACAAGGGAATCCCCAAAAGGTTAACAGCTGATCTTAAAGCAGAAACGCTGCAAGCCAGAAGGGAGTGTCAGGACATACTTAAAGTGATGAAAGGAAAAACCTACAACCAAGATTACCCAGCAAGGATCTCATTCAGATTCAATGGAGAAATTAAAGCCTTTACAGACAAGCAAAAGTTAAGAGAATTCAGCACCCTGAACCAGCTTTACAACAAATGCTAAAGGAACTTCTCTAGGCAGGAAACAAAAGAGAAGGAAAACACTTACAAAAACAAACCCAAAACAATTAAGAACTGGTAATAGGAACATACATATTGATAATTACCTTAAATGTAAATGGATTAAATGCTCCAAACAAAAGACATAGACTGGCTGAATGGATACAAAAACAAGTTCCGTATATATGCTGCATACAAGAAACCCAATTCAGACCTAGGGACACATACAGACTGAAAGTGAGGGGATGGAAAAAGATTTTCCATGCAAATGGAAATCAAAAGAAAGCTGGACTAGCAAATCTCATATCAGACAAAATAGACTTTAAAATAAAGACTGATACAAGAGAGAAAAAAGGACACTACGTAATGATCAAGGGATCAATCCAAGAAGAAGATATAAAAATTGTAAATATTTATGCACCCCAAATAGGAGCACTTCAATACATATGGTAAATGCTAACAGCCATAAAAGGGGAAAACCATAGCAACACAATAATAGTTGGGGACTGTAACACCACACTTTCACCAACAGACAGATCATCCAAAATGAAAATACATAAGGAAACACAAGCTTTAAATGATACATTAAACAAGATGTACTTAATTGATATTTATAGGACATTCCATCCAAAAACAGTAAATACACTTTCTTCTCAAGTGCTGTGGGAACATTCTCTAGAATAGATCATATCTTGGGTCACAAATCAAGCCGTGTTAAATTTTACAAAACTGAAATCATATCAAGTATCTTTTCTGACCACAACACTATGAGACTAGATATCAATTACAGGAAAAAAACTGTAAAAAATACAAACACATGAAGGCTGAACAATACACTACTAAATAACCAAGAGATCACTGAAGAAATCAAAGAGGAAATCAAAAAATACCTAGAAACAAATGACAATGAAAACATGACAACTCAAAACCTATGGGATGCAGCAAAAGCAGTTCTAAGAGGGAAGTTTATAGCAATACATTCCTACATCAAGAAACAAGAAACATCTCAAATAAACAACCTAAGCTTACACCTAAAGCAATTAGAGAAAGAAGAACAAAAAAACCCCAAAGTTAGCAGAAGGAAAGAAATCATAAAGATCAGATCAGAAATAAATGAAAAAGAAATGAAGGAAATAGCAAAGATCAATAAAACTAAAAGCTGGTTCTTTGAGAAGATAAACTAAATTGATAAACCGTTAGCCAGACTCATCAAGAAAAATAGGAAGACTCAAATCAACAGAATTTGAAATGAAAAAGGAGAAGTAACAACTGACACTGCAGAAATACAAAGGATCATGAGAAATTACTACAAGCAACTCTATGCCAATAAAATGGACAACCTGGAAGAAATGGACAAATTCTTAGAAAAGGACAATATTCTGAGACTGAACCAGGAAGAAATAGAAAATATAAACAGACCAATCACAAGCACTGAAATTGCAATTGTGATTAAAACTCTTCCAACAAACAGAAGCCCAGGAACAGATGGCTTCATAAGTGAATTCTATCAAACATTTACAGGAGAGCTAACACCTATCCTTCTCAAACTCTTCCAAAATATAGCAGAGGGAGGAACACTCCCAAACTCATTCTATGAGGCCACCATCACCCTGATACCAAAACCAGACAAAAGATGTCAGAAAGAAAGAAAACTACAGGCCAAGATCACTGATGAAAATAGATGCAAAACTCCTCAACAAAATACCAGCATACAGAATCCAACAGCACATTAAAAGGATCATACACCATTATCAAGTAGGGTTTATCTCAGGAATGCAAGGATTCTTCAATATACACAAATCCATCAATGTGATACACCATATTAACAAACTGAAAAATAAAAACAATATGATCATCTCAAAAATGCAGAAAAAGCTTTTGACAAAATTCAACACCCATTTATGATAAAATCTCTCCAGAAAATGGGCACAGAGGGAACCTACCTCAACCTAATAAAGGCCACATATGACAAACTCACAGCAAACATCATTCTCAATGGTGAAAAACTGAAAGCATTTCTTCTAAGATCAGGAACAAGAAAAGGATGTCCACTCTCACCACTCTAATTCAACAGTTTTGCAAGTCCTAGCCACAGCAGTCAGAGTAGAAAAAGAAATAAAAGGAATCCAATTTGGAAAAGAAGAAGTAAAACTGTCACTGTTTGCAGATGACATGATACTATATATAGACAATACTAAAGATGCTGCCAGAAAACTACTAGAGTTAATCAATGAATTTGGTAAAGTAGCAGGATACAACATTAATGCACAGAAATCTCTGGCATTCCTATATACTAACAACAAGAAATCAGAAAGAGAAATTAAGGGAACAATTCCATTCACTATTGCAACAAAAAGAATAAAATACCTAGGAATAAACCTACCTAGGGAGACAAAAGACTTGTTTGCAGAAAACTATAAGACACTGATGAAGGAAATTAAAGATGATACCAACAGATGGAGAGAAATGCCATGTTCTTGGATTGGAAGAATCAATACTGTAAAAATGACTATACTACCCAAAGCAATCTACAGATTCAATGCAATCCCTATCAAATTACCAAGGGCATTTTTTAGAGAACTAGAACAGAAAATCTTAAACCTTGTATGGAGACACAAAAGACCCCAAATAGCCAAAGCAGTCTTGACGGAAAAAAACGGAGTTGGAGGAATCAGACTCCCTGACTTCAGACTATATTACAAAGCTACAGTAATCAAGACAATATAGTACTGGCACAAAAACAGAAATATAGATCAGTGGAACAGGATAGAAAGCCCAGAGGTAAACCCACGCACTCATGGTCAACTAATCTATGACAAAGGAGGCAAGGATATACAATGGAGAAAAGACAGTCTCTTCAATAAGTGGTGCTGGGAAAACTGGACAGCTACATGTAAAAGAATGAAATTAGAACACTCCCTAACACCATACACAAAAATAAACTCAAAATGGATTAAAGACCTAATTGTAAGACCAGACACTATAAAATTCTTAGAGGAAAACATAGGCAGAACACTCTTATACATAAATCGCAGCAAGATCTTTTTGACCCACCTCCTATAGCTATATGTATGTATAGGTTTACTTGTATTTGGTCTTGGCAAAAGGTAAGAAACGATACACACCAATCTGTTAACACTGGTTATCTCAGCAGAGGATAGGGGTGGATGTGACATGAATTGTATTATTTACTTGTCCTGTATACTTGTTTTTTTAATTTGTAACAATTTTGAACTCCCTGTTATTCAGCTGTGTCCTCTTCTACACCCTGTGCCCTTTGCTTGTTCTCTGTAGTGCCACACAGTGGTAGACATTGAGAAATGCAAGGGAAGTGACCTTTGTACCACTCTGACCCTTCTGAGGGAAAGAGAATAGGAAGAGTATAAGGAGAGAAGTAACAATATTCCAATTGCAGCATTTGATTCAGAGCGTGAGAGTGGTCATAAGAATGTTCAGTTTTCTCCTAAATTCAACAAAAGTTGCTTGCAACATTGATGTTCCAAAAGCAATTAGCAGATTTGTGCTGGTGACTAAGGTTTTTCTCACTTTGGAGGAGCTAGTTCCAGCTTCAAACAACTATAGCTATGTCTTTTACGCCCACCACTTTCCACTCTCCCTTCTGCTGCCAACCTCTTCAGCCTTATTTCAAAAGAGTGACCCACTGGTACTCTACCCTCCAATAACTAAATTCCTTTCAGCTCTTAACACATGTCTTGCCCATTCTCAGTTCTGGGTTTTCATGTATGTGTTTCCTGTGTTTGAACCTCCTCTCTTCTCGCTTCCCCACACCACCCATTCCTCATTCAGGTCACAGAGTAGAAACTCACCATCTCTAGAAAACCCTGAATGCTCCTCAAACACCCTGCTCTGACTTTCCTCCAGCATAGTATGTACCTTACCCTCTGTTACAATTTTTAGTTAGTTGCCCATCTACCCAACTGTAGCTCCCTGAGGGCAAGAACCAAGCCTCTATTGTTCTCTGTTGTCACCCCAGCATCAAGCTGCAAGACACATTGTAGTAATAGTAACTTTTTTTTTCCGTTTCTCTTGATATTATAGTTCTTTTCAAAAAATAGGAGTACCTCTTTTATTTACTGTTGAGGATTACCTTGTGTCAAGCTCTGGGCTAAAGAATTCACATACATTATTCATTTAACCTACTGATAACCCTTAAGCCTACACTACTCTTCCTCCATGTAGACATTCAATATTTTTGGATACCACCTGCTGCTCTGATCTCTATTCTTCCTCTAAGATATCCTGCACTCTGACTCCATCAAAACACAGTCTTTAACTCTGTTTAAGGAACCTTAACTTGACCTTAGATATTACTTAGCTTAGTTTATTTAGCTTACTGGATCCATGGGATCCAGCTCCTCATGCTAACATAGTAAATCTAAAAATAAATTCATAAGAAATTATAATCCAATGGAACATGCACTTTTATGGGGCACACAAGAGTAATAATGCCTTAAACCCAAACAGGGAAAATTTGAGCAGCCAGATAGACTATGAGGAAGATATTTTTAGAAAGGAAATTATTAACACTTGTTTTATAGATAACATCTTTGAAGTACCATCTACTCTGCCTATTTGGAAGGAAAACCCTTGATTTGGAGTACTCTTGTCAACGTACAGCCCTGTTCCAAGTCTTGGAGTTACCACTGCATATCTGCATATCTTCTAACCAGAGCAAATAAGAAAACAACTGTATTTCTTTCTTTATGTGTTGATTTCCAATGTTAAATTTAACTAAACAGCCAACGAACAGTGAAAAACTGTGCCTGTAACGGTCCTAATCAGACATGAACTACAGAGGGTTTTGTTTCCCATTATAACGTACTAAATCACCCACACTCCAGTGAGATCAAGTTGAATGTGAACTGACTTCCCAGGTGCCAGGTACAGTGTTCTTTACCTTGACACTCAATCCTTCAGGGGTGTCCTTGATGTCAGACCTCCAAAAAATGACAAGAACCATATGGACATATGTAAGAAAGTTTTATGTTATTGGCTCTTAACTTGACAGGATAATAACCGCACTCTCCGGCTCAAGATGTTTGGCTTGCCTTCTGAGTAATCAAGGCTAGTGAGCCAACAAGTAGCTAGGGAGTGGGGATAGACAATTGCAAACGTGAGGCAAAAAATACGTCTCTTGACAGCTTAAAAGGAGAAGAACTTCAAAATATCAGTTTGAAGGTCTTGGGAGCTAAGCAGGTAGAATAAGAAGGGTAGATTAATGAAAATGCGAAAGAAATAGATGTTTGGCCTAAGAGGTAAAAATAACTAAAGTCAACTGACTTAATTTAGGGTGGACAAACGCGATGCTCCAGTCTGCCATCTAGTGGTGAGAGATCCTTCTAGTCTCTTAGATGGTGCTCCAGGGCTGATTTCTGTTCATTTCACAGAGGACATTCCCATTCATTACCTCACTCACTTCTCAAGGGAAAGCTGTGAGGTAGATAATTTTCTGTTTTACAGATAAGGAAACTAAGACCCAGATAGACTAAATGGCTATAGAAAGAAAGAGCTGGTACACATTCTGTATCCTGAAAGGTAGTCTATACACAGTGTATTGAGAAATTCAGGGTGGTGATTGACTCTCCCACCCACCCAGCATAGATAAGGTAAAATATAGAAAAATCTTCATATGGTGACTGAAAAATGTACCCCCCATATTCTTCACACACAAAACAATCCTGCCAGAAAATGTGGAAATAATAAAACAAAGATAAACAATGGCTGTCCAAAAAATCATGCAAAAGAACAGAAAAAACTGGAAAAATGATGAATACATCACTTCAGTAACATTATGATGGCCTGAAGAAAGGAAAATATAAGAATTTAGCAGCTGGGAATAACCTTAGATAACTACTAACTCAACTTTCTCACTTTATAGTTGAAAAAGGTGAAGACAAGAAATTCACGTGCCTTTTCTGGGTTTCAAGATGAGTTATTGTGACAACCAAATGTCTATCTCTTCTTCTTTTCTTTGTTTTGAGTTTTTGACAACAGAAATTATTTGTATTTAAACATTTCCAGAAGGAAGGACAAAGGAAGATAAAGGGGAAAGAAAGAAGGAAATGAGGGAGAACAGAGCTAAAACTAATTTCTCTCAATTTGTATTCAGAGTCACATTCTTATGAAAATAAAAGTACCATAATCAGAGTTAACTGGAACACCTTTGGAAAAGATGGAATTTCAGTTTTAAGAGATATAAATCAGGCTTTGGCTAAGCCTCCTTCTTTTTAACTCTTACATTTTGGAATGTGTATAACCATATTTATTACAGTGTAATTACAATGGGAAAAATCCACTTGCCCAAAAGTAAGAAATTAGTTATATCAATTATGGTATATCTATTCAATAAAATCTATACAGTCACTTAAATTATACTATATAAGTATATTTAGAGAAAGAGGCAATTGTTTACAGTTCAACACTAATGAAAAAATGAAATAAAAATACATTGCAGGCTTCCCTGGCGGTGCAGTGATTGAGAATCTGCCTGCTGATGCAGGGGACACGGGTTCGTGCCCCAGTCTGGGAGGATGCCACGTGCTGCGGAGCGGCGGGGCCCGTGAGCCATGGCCACTGGGCCTGCACGTCCGGAGGCTGTGCTCCGCAACAGGAGAGGCCCCAACAGTGAGAGGCCCGCGTACCGCAAAAAAAAAAAAAAAAAAAAACACTGCATATGGTATGATTCCAATTTTGTATTTAAAAGTAGATATGATGAAAACAGCTGAAACAATATTAAAAGTCATTACCTCTGAAAAGAGACATTATAAATATTTTTAGTTTTCTTCTTTAGTGTTTCTCTGTATTTTCTAGGTTTTTCTGAAATGTACATTTATAGATTCTATTTATAATCCCACAAAGAATAAATGTAAATTTAAACTATTTTATGAAAATATCCAGTGTTGTCAAGAACTTGTAGCAGAACATACAGTGTAATATTTTAGGAGTGCTATTTGATGGTATGACCCAAAACTTAGCAATAACTTTCCTGAGATGTCTCAAATCTCCCTAAGAATATTTTTAAAGGTTTGTTAGCATTTAGAACATTTGGATCTTAGAAAGTAATAAGATATTTACACAGACCACATGTTTCATAACAACCCCAGCAAAGTCTGGGCAGCAAACCATAATCAAACATCTTAATACTTCTATAGAAAGCATGAAGTGTTGAACCACATTGGATAAATTAAGACTATAAACAGCCTCATGTGAATTCTAGTCAAATTTTTGCCACAAAGTGAATTAACACCAAACATTATAAAATATACTGTTTTTATAGCTTTTTGGATTTCAGAAGTATAGATAAAAGAATGTGGTCTCTATATTATGTCTACCACAACATCGTTTATTATGTCACTAAATGTATACTAGTAATTGATTAGTTAAAAGGAAACTATCGTAATAATCAGACAATGGAATAATATCTGTCTACTGAAAGGATAATATCAATCAGTATTCATCAGAATAGAAAGGTCTTCACGAAACATTACTGAGTAAATCAAGTAGATTGCAAAACGGATGTTGCTTTATCAGGATTTATCATCCGGATTTTTGTTTCTGGGATGATGGAGTAGACATACTTTCCCTATTCCATCTCTTAAGTACAACTAAAACCCCTATACATTATAAATAAAACAAATCTAAGAAGATTCTGAGATACGGAAAGAAGAAGTCAGACAACCTGGGACATCAAGACCCAAGAAATGGCACATTAAGTGAGCTCCTGAAATTTTCTTTTTGCCTCACCTCAGATTTGGAGCAGAAGAAGGCAGCAATCCAACAATGTCAATGGCTAAAGACAAAAACAGCTCCAACAAACACCTATTTTCTCTAGTCCAAGAACCAGGAAAGGAGCAGCAAATCCAGAGCAGAGCTTTTAGGCAATACTGCTCTCTTCTAGCCAAACACCAAAGAAAAGCTATGGTTCCACCCCTACATGTCAGCAAAGGTTGAATGGGAAGTCTAGACTTCTAGCCTAATGAGGCTATAATGAAGCACTCTGACACCTGACCAAGAATCAGAAAAGGCCAAGTAAGGAACTGGGCCTTTCATCCTTGTGAGCTGATAATGGGTCCACCCAATGTGACGACAGTGGGTACCATGTGGTGAACCTACCTCCATCTCCATCCAGAAGTAATGAGGCATCCCTCACCCTCTCCCTGGGGTGGTGTCAGAGGAGGCCTAGTAGAGACTCAGAACTTGTCACTCATTCAGCACTAACAAGGCCACCCCCACCTAGGAGTCAGTGGAGACCACAGGGAACCATAACTCCCACCCCTGCCTGACAGTAAGGAAGAGCACCACCAATGTTGGCTATCAACAGAGGCCAAGTGGGGAACTTGAGCTTCTATATCCACCTAGCCTGTAATGATGTGGAACCACCCTTCCATGCTAGAGCAATAATTAAAAAGGTCATTTAAAACAGGTTTAAGTAAGATACAGCATACTGTATATAACACAACATAACATGAAAAGGACCAGGTTTCAACTAAAAATTACTCATCATAGGAAGAACCAAACATTTCTTAAACTGAATAAAAAAGAAAATCAACAGATGCCAACCCTGAGATGACAAAGATGTTATAATTATATGACAAAGTTCTAGAAGGAGAGGGGAAAGAAAGTAAGGTTGAAAAGTACCTGAAGAAATAATGGCTGAAATTTCCCAAACTGAGCCAAAAACATAAACATATAGATTTAAGAATCTGAATGAATCCCAAACATTAAAAACCAAAGAAAATCCGCACCAAGACATATCATAGTTAAACATCTGAAAACTAAGTACAAAGAAAAAAATCTTGAAAACAGTGAAAGAAAAATGACCCCTTACCTATAGGGAGAAAAACATTTAAAATGACATCAGATTTCTCAACAGAAACCATGAAGACCAGAAGGAAATGATGTAATATTTTTTTTACTTGTTGTATAAAATAACTGGCAACCCAGAATCTCATACCCAGTGAAAACATCTTTCAGAAACGAAGGAGAAATCAGCACATTTTCCAGATGAAGGAAAAGAGAATTTGTTACCATCAGACCTACCCTAAAAGAATGGCTTGAAGGAGGTTCTCTAAAAAGAAATTATGTTTTAAAAAAGAGAAACTGAAAAGAAGAATACAGTAAGCAAAAAATGTGGGTAAATATAATAAACTCTTCTTCTCTTGAATTTTTTAAATCCGATGGCAGAAACAAAAATTATAACACTGTCTGAAGTGTTTCTAATACTGCAGAGGGAATATTTAAGACAATTATGTTATAAACGGGGAGAGTAAAGGGACTTAAATGGAGGTAAGGCTATGCTACACTTCATTCAAACTGGTAAAACAACAATACCAGTAGTCTGTGGGGGAAATATATATATATGGTGTAATACTTAGAGCAATCACTAAAAAAACACATCACACAAACACATTAAAAACACATTATAGAATAAGTAGAAACAAATGACAATGAAAACACTATGGCCCAAAACCTACGGGACGCAGCAAAGGCAGTTCTAAGAGGGAAGTTTACAGCAATACAATCCTACCTCATAAAACAAGAAACATCTCAAATAAACAACCTAACCTTATGCCTAAAGGAATTAGAGAAAGAAGAACAAAAAACCCCAAAGTCAGCAGAAGGAAAGAAATCAAAAAGATCAGGTCAGAAATAAATGAAAAAGAAAAGAAGGCAACAGTAACAAAGATCAATAAAACTAAAAGCTGGTTTTTAGAGAAGATAAACAAAATTGATAAACCATTAGCCAGACTCATCAAGAAAAAAAGCGAGAAGACTCAAATCAACAGAATTAGAAATGAAAAAGGAGAATTAACAACTGACACTGCAAAATACAAAGGATCATGAGAGATTACTACAAGCAACTCTATGCCAATAAAATGGACAACCTGGAAGAAATGGACAAATTCTTAGAAAGGAAAAATCTTCTGAGACTGAACCAGGAAGAAATAGAAAATATAAACAGACCAATCACAAGCACTGAACTTGACACTGTGATTAAAAATCTTCCAACAAACAAAAGCCCAGGACCAGATGGCTTCATAGGTAAATTCTATCAAACATTTATAGGAGAGCTAACACCTATCCTTCTCAAACTCTTCCAAAATATAGTAGAGGGAGGAACACTCCCAAACTCATTCTATGAGGCTACCATCACCCTGATACCAAAACCAGACAAAGATGTCACAAAAAAAGAAAACTACAGGCCAGTATCACTGATGAACATAGATGCAAAAATCCTCAACAAAACACTAGAAAACAGAATCCAACAGCACATTAAAAGGACCATACACGGGGCTTCCCTGATGGCGCAGTGGTTGAGAATCTGCCTGCCAATGCAGGGGATACAGGTTCGAGCCCTGGTCTGGGAAGATCCCACATGCCACGGAGCAACTGGGCCCGTGAGCCACAACTACTGAGCCTGCGCGTCTGGAGCCTGTGCTCCGCAACAAGAGAGGCCGCGACAGTGAGAGGCCCGCGCACCGCGATGAAGAGTGGCCCCCACTTGCCACAACTAGAGAGAGCCCTCGCACAGAAACGAAGACCCAACACAGCCAAAAATAAATAGATAAATTTATTTAAAAAAAAAAAAAAAGCTCAGCTCTCTTCTACTAGCCGCAAAAAGAAATAGAGGATTCATAAGGGAGCAGTCAAGTGTGGCTATAAGAGCCCAGATCCAGCCTTCGAATCCAACAGCACATTAAAAGGACCATACACCATGATCAAGTGGGGTTTATCCCAGGAATGCAAGGATTCTTCAATATATGCAAATCAATCAATGTGATACACCATATTAACAAACTGAAGGATAAAAACAATATGATCATCGCAAAAATGCAGAAAAAACTTTTGACAAAATTCTACACCCATTTATGATAAAAACTCTCTAGAACATGGGCACAGAGGGAACCTACCACAACATAATAGAGGCCATATGTGACAAACCTACAGCAGACATCATTCTCAATGGTGAAAAACTGAAAGCATTTCCTCTAAGATCAGGAACAAGACAAGGATGTCCACTCTTGCCACTATAATTCAACATAGTTTTGGAAGCCCTAGCCATGGCAATCAGAGAAGAAAAAGAAATAAAAGGAATACAAGTTGGAAAAGAAAACTAAAGCTGTCACTGTTTGCAGATGACATGATGCTATACATAGAGAATCCTAAAGATGCCACCAGAAAACTACTAGAGCTAATTAATGAATTTGGTAGAGTTGCAGGATACAAAATTAATGCACAGAAATCTCTGGCATTCCTATACACAAACAACAGAAGATCAGGAGGAGAAACTAAAGAAACAACCCCATTCACCACTGCAACAAAAAGAATAAAATACCTGGAAATAAATCTTCCTAAGGAGACAAAAGACCTGTTTGCAGAACACTATACGACACTGATGAAAGAAATTAAAGACAATACAAACAGATGGAGAGATATACCATGTTCTTGGATTGAAAGAATCAATACTGTGAAAATGACAATACTACCCAAAGCAATCTACAAATTCAATGCAATCCCTATCAAACTACCAATGGCATTTTCCACAGAGCTTGAACAAAAAATTTCACAATTTGTATGGAAACACAAAAGACCCTGAATAGCCAAAGCAATCTTGAGAACAAAAAATGGAGCTGGAGGAATGAGGCTCCCTGGCTTCAGACTATACTACAAAGCTACAGTAATCAAAACAATATGGTACTGGCACAAAAACACAAATATAGATCAATAGAACAGGATAGAAAGCCCAGAGATAAACCCACACACATATGGTCACCTTATCTTTAACAAAGGAGGCAAGAATATACAATGGAGAAAAGACAGTCTCTTCAATAAGTGGTGCTGGGAAAACTGGACAGCTACATGTAAAAGAATGAAATTAGAACACTCTCTAACACCATACACAAAAATAAACTCAAAATGGATTAAAGACCTAAATGCAAGGCCTATAAAACTCTTAGAGGAAAACTTAGGCAGAACACTCTATGACATAAATCACAGCAAGATCCTTTCTGACCCACCTCCTAGAGAAATGGAAATAAAAACAAAAATAAACAAATGGGACCTAACAAAACTTAAAAGATTTTGCACATCAAAGGAGAACATAAGCAAGACGAAAAGACAACCCTCATAACGGGAGAAAATATTTGCTAATGAAGCAACTGACAAAGGATTAATCTCCTAAATTTACAAGCAGCTCATGCAGCTCAATATCAAAAAACAAACAACCCAATCCAAAAATGGGCAGAAGACCTAAACAGACATTTCTCCAAAGAAGATATACAGATTGCCAACAAACACATGAAAGGATGCTCAACATCACTAATCATTAGAGAAATGCAAATCAAAACTACAATGAGGTATCAACTCACAATGGTCAGAATGGCCATCATCAAAAAATCTAGAAACAATAAATGCTGGAGAGGGTGTGGAGAAAAGGGAACCCTCTTGCACTGTTGGTAGGAATGTAAACTGATACAGCCACTATGGAGAACAGTATGGAGGTTCCTTAAAAAACTAAAAATAGAATTACCATATGACCCAGCAATCCCACTACTGGGCATATACCCTGAAAAAAACCATAATTCAAAAAGAGTCATGTACCACAATGTTCACTGCAGCACTATTTACAATAGCCAGGACATGGAAGCAACCCAAGTGTCTATCGACAGATGAGTGGATAAAGAAGATGTGGCACATATATACAATGGAATATTACTCGGCCATAAAAAGAAATGAAATTGATTTATTTGTAGTGAGGTGGATGGACTTAGTCTGTCATACAGAGTAAAGTAAGTCAGAAAGAGAAAAGCAAATACTGTATGCTAACACATATATATGGAATCTAAAAACAAAAGAAAAATGGTTCTGATGAACCTAGGGGCAGGACAGGAATAAAGATGCAGAAGTAGAGAATGGACTTGAGGACACAAGGAGGGGGAAGGGTAAGCTGGGACAAAGTGAAAGAGTAGCATGGACATATATATACACTACCAAATTTAAAATAGATAGCTAGTGGGAAGCAGCTGAATACCTCAGTGCTTTGTGACCACCTAGAGGGGTGGGGTAGGGAGGATTGGGAGGGAGGCACAAGAGGGAGGGGATATGGGGATACATGTATACATATAACTGATTCACTTTGTTATATAGCAGAAACTAACACACCATTGTAAAGCAATTATACTCCAATAAAGATGTTATAAAAATTATAGGTGAATCAAAACAGAATCGAACAAAATGTTGTAGTAATTAATGTAAGCAGTTAATAAAAAAACAAAAAATGAAAAACAGAGCAAAAAGAAAAAAAATGGCAGACCTAAGCACTAACAGGTCAATAATTTCATTAAATGTAAATGGTCTACAGTTACCAATGACAGTGATTGGAAAAGTGTATGAAATGCTATCTACAAGAAACTCACTTCAAATATAATGATATAGACAAGTTTAAAGGAAAAAGATGGAAAAAGATGTATTATGCAAACATCAACCAAGGGAAATCAGGAATGGCTATATTAATATTAGATAAAGTAGACTTTAGAAAAACAAATTACCAGAGCCAGAAAGGGACATTATATAATGATAAAAGGGTCAGTCCACCAAGAAGACTCAGCACTCCTAAATGTGAATGCACCAGATACAAAGTTGCAAAATTTATGAAGCAAAAAGCTGGCAGAAATGAAAGGAAGAATAGAAAAATCCACAATTATAGTTGGAAACCTCAACATCCCCCTCTCAACAATTGATAGAACAGTTAAACTGAAAATCAGCAAGGATAGAGAAGAACTCAATTCCACCATCAAGCAAAAGGATATAATTAGCACTTATAAATAAACAACCACAAAATATATATTCTTTTCAAGAGTCCATGGTCCATACATCAAGACAAATTTATATCCTGGGTGATAAAACAAACCTGAACAAATTTAGAAAAACTGAAATCATGCATGGTGTATTCTTTGATCACAATGGAATCAAACTAGAAACTAATAACAAAAAGGTAAGAAGAGAATCACCAAACACTTGAAAACTAAACAACATATCTCTAAATAAACCATAATTAAGAGGAAGTCTCAAGGTAAATTGAAAACAGACATAAAACTGAATGAAAATGAAAATATAGCATGTCAAAATATGTGAGACATAGCTAAAGCAGTACTGAGAAGTAAATTTATAGCACTAAATTCATAGATTAGAAAAGAACAAATGTCTCAAAAATCAATAATCTATGCTCCCATCACAAGAAAGTAGAAAAAGAGCAAAATGAACACAAAGTAAGCAAATGGAAGAAAATAATAATAAAAATAAGAGCAGAATTAATGAATAGAAAAAAATAGAAAATAAGGAAATAAAGCTGGACTTAAACAAAATGGACCACTTCCTAAAAAAACAGAGACTACCACAACTTACCCAATATGAAATAAGATACTTTGAATATACACAGTTACAAAGTGAATTCATAATTTTAAAACTTCCCCCAAAAAGCCACCTCCAGGCTCATATGTTTTCACTATAAAATTCTACTAGTCATTTAAAGAAATAACACCAATTGAAAACAAAAACAAAACAAACAAAAACTCTTCCAGAATAGGAGGGAATACTTCCTAATTCATTTCATGAAGCTAGTATTGCCCTAAAACCAAAACTAGATAAAGATAGTAGAAAAAGAAAAAAGAAAAACTATAGACCAATATCTCTCATCAGTGTAGATGATCACTAAGAAAATATTAGCGGAAAGAATTAAGCAGTATGTTAAAGGATTATACACCAAGTTCAAACAGAGTTTATTTCAGTCATGCAAGACTGGTTCAATAGTTGAAAATCAGTCAACATAATCTACAATATTAGCATCCTTCAAAAAGTGAGTGATGAAGCAATTTGTTACATCCATATTGTGGAATACTACTTAGCAATAAAAAGGAATGAACTATCGATACATGCAACAATCTGAATAAATCTCTAGAGAATTTTTCTGAGTGAAAAACCCAACCTAGGGGTTGCTAGAGGTTAAGTAGGAAGTGGAAGGTGGAAGGTAAGTGAGTGTGACTATGAAAGGACAGTATGAAGTATCCTTGTGGAGATGTAAATGTTCTCTATCTTGACTTCAATGTCAGTATCATGGTTGTGATACTGTACAGATTTACAATATGTTACTATTAGGATAATCAACTTAGTGTACATTAAATCTCTCTGTAGTATTTCTCACAACTGCAAGTGAATCTACAGTTATGTCAAAATAAAAAAGGTTAATTAAAAATTGAGTTAAATGCATTATGTATGTATGCTTTCATTTATGGAAAAATTAAACATATTTGCATATTCATATTATAATAAGTGGTCTGGATGCATGCACAGTAATTGTCCTTTGGTGTGGCATTTCAAGGATTTTTGCTATTTTCTTTTTGAAATTTTAAAATGTCACATGAGTAATATGCATAACACATAAATATTCTTGCTGTAAAATAATAGAAGTTGAAATTGAAAGCAAATCCTCTCCCAAATCAACTCTCCTCCCTAAAGATAATAAGTGTTAACATTTTGGCTTATATTCTTCCAGACAACTCTATAATTGCATACATATGTGAAAATATATTTTTTTTCAGGATCATTTAAAATAAATATAGTTACAACTGTAATTCTATTACTCTTTTCACAAAAATATGACTTGAAGATATTTCTCAGTCTGTAAACATTCATAAACTTGATCTGTTTTAACAAGGACATACTTGTCCATAATTAATCAAATTAGTCCATATGGGTTTAGCTTATTTTCCATTTTTTACAATTAAGAATAATGCCATATATACTTTCTTCAAAACCTTCTTGTAGATATAAAAATGCTTCTATAGGTTCAATTATTAGAGATGAAATTGCTAGGGTGAAGTATATATTTATTTTAAAATATGAAAGAAACTACAAAATTGTCCTCTGAAAAAAACTAACGAAATACATACCTTCCAACAGCATATGAGAACATCTCTTTCAAAATATAGTAACACAGAATACTGTCAATCCAATTATTTTTAATTTAATTTTTAAATTTTAATCAAAAAACGCAAAAATAAGCTACATTAAGATATTTTTCACCACCATCAAGACAAATAAAATCTTGGCTTCATTTCACTTCCCTCCTACCTAACCCATACCAGCTCTGCCAGCATTCACATTAGAATCATCCGGGGTTTATAGTTCAGACTGTGATTATTTTTTAACATATGCACCAATTTTTTAGACTTTATTAGTTTTACTGGTACCTCTGTTCTCCAGTGTCACCTGCATCCCTTGCCTTCCTCCTTCTTTTAATTCCTTTTGTTTTCACTAGAATAAGGCCTTGAGTAATTCTCACGAATGGTATTTTGGGAATAGAATTCTAAGTTTAAAATAATTTTGTCTCAGTATTGTTTAATGAAAGCCTGATGACAATCTGATATCACTCATTTGTGTTTAAGCTGCTATCTGTGAAAGCTTTTAGGCATTTTTCTTTATCCTTGGAGATCTGACACTTCACTAGTGTCTAGTTGTAGGTCTCTTTTTATGCAACCGCTTAGTATTGCATGGTTCTTTCAACATAAAGACTTACTGCTTTCTTCAGTGTGGAGAATTTTCTGCCCTTAACTGATCATTTGCTCCATCTGTCCTCTCCTTACCTTCTTGGGGCATTGTTTTTGCATGGATATGGGTATTGAAGGTCTATATTCTATTCCTTTTAATGTTTTTCTCATAGTTTCTCTGTAGCAGACAGAATAAGGTCCCACCCCCATAGCCTCACCAAAGAGGTCCACATATTACCATACAGAATCTATAAATACATGACTTCTTTTTTACATGGAAAAAGAGACTGCAGTGTGATTAAATTAAGGATCTTTAAATGGGAAGATTATCCTGGATTATCTGGGTGAACGTAATGTAATCACAAGAGTTCTTAAAAGAGGTAGGCAGGAGTATCAGAGTCTGAGAATATGTGACAACAGAAGCAGTCAGACACGAAGGGAGAGAAAGATTTGAAGATGCTCTGTTGCTGGCTTTCAAGACAGAGGAAGGGACCACAAGCAAAGGAATGCAGATGTCCTCTAGAACCTAGAAAAGATTCTCTTCTAGAGCTCCCAGAAGAAACACAGACTGTCGACACCTTGATTTTAGGGCTCTGACATCCAGAACTATAAGATAATAAATTTGGGTTGTTTTAAGCCACTATATTTGTGGTCATTTGTTACAGCAGCAATAGGAAACTAATACACTTCCTCATTAACCCTTTATTTTGCATTGCTTTCTCTGTGAACTACTGGCTTCATCTTACAGTGTACTGAGTTGGTTTTCAGCTCTGTCCTTTCAGCTATTTAGCCTCTCAACTGAAATGTTTTCTATTGGTTATGACTGTTTTTACTTGCAAGAACTCTTAACTGGATTTTTTCCCCTTTAGGGGGGAAATTTTTCTTTTATTGATGCAAAATCTATTCAAATCTGAGAATATTAATTGGTTCTATTATAAAGCTTTCTTTACTCTTCTTTTATCTCCATTTCCTCAGTGTTTGTTTTTCCATTTGTTGATTTTGGCAGCTCTTCTTGTTCTAGTTTTCATTAAATACATGGCAATTCTCAATTGTTGCTCTTCATTGTATTTGAGAATCTTACTCATCTGGATAAGAGTTCTGTTTATTCTAGCCTGTCCCTGGAGACTGTAGGAGAGGAACAATAAAGACAATTTTATGGAATGAATACAGTTTGCCATTTGAGTCTAGGGAATCCTTTCCATAGATCATTTGGTGATATGAAAAATAAAGACCAGTGAAGCATGGGCACTAACACTCAGAGCAGATGCCAGCCAGGAGCCAGTTACAGCATACTGGCTGGCGCTTACTCACTGATATCAGCCTTGTCTCTTTCCTTCTGAGAGGTCATATGTTGCATGGACTTCCCTCTCTTCAGAAACCTATACTTATATGTATGCCTTGGGCAAATGCTAGAGTAAGTTTTCCCCTTTTTGTTATTTTTTAAGCTGTGTGTGTATGTGTGTGCATGCACTTGTGTCCTTGGATCTTTCTGAGTCGTCCTCTCCTGTTCTTGTAGTCATCTAGAGTTATTTCATCATTTGTTTCTATTAGCCTCCTATTTCTAAACCACTAGATGTAAGTAAAGACTTCTGCCTGAACTCAAATTCTTAGTTTATGAAATTTGATTAGCTTCTTTCTGCCCAAAATAATATATGCAAATCACTGTTTCACTTTATTTTTAAATCTTATATAACATGGAAGCTTGTGCTGAACAGTTAGCATTGTTCCCAATTTAAAAAGGGAATCCCTTACAGCTCAAGAGGAACTTCTCTGCCCCACAGATTCATATGGAAACAGAAAAGTGGAAGCTCTTGACAACACATATGTGAAAGGAGTACATTCAGATGTATCCTAGAGTCACTTTTTAAAATATTCTGTTGTCATCTTTAAATATAAAGGTGTCAATAATTAAGTTCTAAAATAAATTTAAAAAAAAAAAGTCTGTTGTCCTAGAATAATGCAGAAAGAAAATATTAATAATTATCATTAGATTATAGTGTTCTAATTTGATACAAATCCCAAAAGTCCAAAATCACAGATCTGGAAGGAACGTTAAAGCCAAGTAATTTGAGATTCTCATTTTACAGATGAAGAAACTGAGTTCCTAAGAGTTTAAATGATTTTCAAAAGAAACAAAGTCTTTGTTTGCAGAACCAGAATGGATATTCCTAGCCACTGTGCTTCTAAGCTAAATTATTTAGAGTTTTCTTTAGTTTAGCATCACCTAGATACTGGGTAGCACGAGCAAAGTAATGTCCTTGTTTATGCTGAATTATCTGATTAGCTATGATATTCTAAATACGGAAGACACAGGTTTGTTGCACTTTCTGTCCTCCAAAATTAATAACCAGCCTTTCCATCTATTTCCTAAGTTATAAAAAATAAAGTATTATTTTACAGTAAATACAGTTTAAGTAAACTTTCTTTCAAAAGTTTCCCTTCAAAATAAAATTTTGAAGAAATAAGAAGAAAGAGACCTTTACAGTGGGAGCTGTGGTACTTGAAAGCTAGAAAGGACTTCAGTATTCATGTAACAAAGAAGAAAATCCCTGGGGAGGCTGCAACCCAATCCTCTCATTTTAAGACCCAGCTTTGGTGCTAACGAGCTGGGTGGCCTTGAGTGAGCCATGTACCCGCACTAGGTTTGGTTTCTCTGAATTTAGGTCTCAGATTTTTATTATTATTATCTGATTTCTTTTAAGATTAAGAATATTCCTTTAATATTACAGACATGTATAATAATTTCAGCCCAACTAGATGCACTTATAAGATCGGAAG
>NW_006795223.1:784884-807339 GCF_000442215.2 Lipotes vexillifer | reverse complement strand
TCGGAAGAACACAGTTATCTTTCTAAGCAAGGAAACAAAAAATTGCATACCGGGACATATAAACTTGATTCACAGATTCATGCTCCCACCACTCTCCAACCCCCAGAGCACAGTGGAATGTCCCCATATAATCACTTCCACATCAGTGTAGGCTGAGCCAACTTCAGAAACTTATGGTCCACAGACAATTTAGTTGAGGAGACATATCATTACAACTGGTATTTTTCCAAACAGGGATTAAAATTTTCACTGAGAGTTTCTGCACACACCACCCAGAGTGTTACCAGATTTTTTCTGAATTGCTAAATGAAAATGAGCCCAATTTAGTACTTAAGTATCATTTTACTGTAACACTTTTTAATTTTTTTTGCATTACTTGCTAGCTATACTTTCACAGAATATTCGAAATAATTTCCTTCACTTAATCCTAGTAATTTAGTCCTTTTCCATATGACAATTTTCTCCCTTCATTTTTAATTGATGTGAAATTTGCATGGCTGATGTTACTTTAAACTTAAACAGCCCATACATAACTATTGCTATTACATGGGGTGCAATTATAAGTGTCAGAGCTGCAGCTGGCTTCCTCCTCTTCCCTTCAACTAAAGAAAAATCACTGAGTAATACCAATGGGATAAAGCTTCTGCCAAGGTCTCTGGGATGAGAATTAAGTATTACAGGCAAATCAAGAATGCATTACAATTTTTTGAAATTAATTTTTAGAAAACTCTTAGTTAAGCCTTTTTACTAACCATATATGTAATGATGCTTTTATTAGAATATATAATGGTTTAATCAGTCATTATTCATACTCACTGGCTCAAGACTTGGAAGTCCTTTCAATAGCCCACATGGAAACTTAAGTATGTGATATCAGCTATTTTGAAGAACTATTGATTGACAAATTTCTATTAATAAGCTATTCATTAATATTCAATTTTTAATAAGTAACATATGCTAATCTTTACAATGTCTCATATTTATAAGCTATGAGATTTATAAATTTTCAAATTATTTACATGTATTATCTTGCTTGTGCCACAAAACAACCCACTGATGTAGGTAGAGGTGATCTCTACTCTACAGATATTACATATGAGGTAATATATGACCATTTTCTAGAGCACAGAGGGAAGATTCAATAAAGTGTTTCTTGCCCTCCAAAATTTGCTGGCAAGTGGCAGAATTGTGCCTGAAAGTCAAATCTTCCAGTTCCCAATCTAATATTTTATATGCTGTACCACACTGACCCTACAGATAAAACATAAACTCTGATAATGAAGCATCAACAAGCCAGTCTCCTAATTTCACGGCAAGAGAGGGCTGCAGTTAGCTCTCAAAGGACCACTCTTCCATCCTCTGGGACCTTGTGTGGAGAAAGGAAGCAAATGCTGTTCTCTCCCTGTCAGGGGCACAGCATCTTCAAGCCTGGTATAGTAGTCAGTAGAAGAAAATGAGTTCCCTCACAACAAACACCCAGGCTCCCTGTGGCTGCCCTTTATTTTAATGGAAAATTTCAAACATATCCAAAAGTAGAGAAGGATAGTATAGAGAACTCTCATGAACCATCACTTGGCTTCCACAACTGCCAACATTTTTCCTGTATTTTTTTAGACATGCTATTTCTGAAGGTAAGCTGATGTCTCAAGACTTCTTGCTGTGTGGTTTCCATGAGATCAATGAACCAGCTGCCCTAGGAATAGCTAGAGAGGGAAAAATTATGACTCCACACCTCTTATTTCGTGCTCCACTTTCAAGTCAGAGGACAAATTTACCTTATGTCTCAAGAGCCAAAAAGTACATACAATTAAAAAGATGGCCTAATTCCCCTAATTCTGATTTGCATTAATTTTGACTTGTTGGTCCCAAACCTGATACAACTTGAGGGTCTTCCTCTCAAGTCTAAATCCGTGACTTGTGAGCTCTGCCTTTTCTGGATCCCCACACAGCCTGCTTGCACATGGCTTACGTTGCTTCTGGTATTCTGCCTTAAATTACATTAATTTATGAATGTGTCTTATCCTTCCTGTTGGAGTTTAATGAGGACGTTGCATTCCTTTCACAACCAGAATGTCAATTTTTACAAAATAAGTATATATGAAGTATTCATTGAATTACTTTCCTCATAAATACCAAAGTTTAACTCATATATTCTGAAAGTTTTTTTTAAAATATCCTAAATTAAGGCAAATGGTGGTTCCACAAATTACACAATTTAAAACAACAGAGAAGGAAAGTAACTTAAGGAACCAAAAACTCAAAAAAATTTCTTTTAATTTTTTAAGGTCCACAATTATTTACACTGGTTCATCTCAAATTCCTAATATATGAATAAGCTCACCACTGAAACATGTTTTCTTTTTCCTGCTAAACTTTTTGTTCTCATTATAAAATAAAATAGCTCTTACATAAACAGCAAATATTAAAATATATGGTAAAACTGGCATGTGACACATATCCATGACCATCTTATGATAGTCATACTCAGCATTTAGGGGATGCTTTCATCCAGCAACTAAAATCCCTTTCAGCAGCATCTTCACAGGTTTTTAAAATACTTTTGAGGAAAAGAAAAGCACATTGCCTCAACTTTTAGAATAAGAAAAGTGAGTCATCAAGGCTAAGTTACTGTCTGGTTTATAGAGGAAATCAGTAGGCACTTACGGGTGTGAATTGCCAACTTCTGGAACAATCATACAGTCAGTTAACAAATCTTTATTGAATACATACTATGTGCTAGACCCAGCACTAAGCACTAGGGATAAAAAGATAATACCCTGCTTTACCCTTGAGGAATTTACAATAAAATTAAACAAACTTTTAAAGTAAATGAGTAGAAGTACTATAGGTATTACAATAAAAACATGTACTTATTTTAAAGGGAACCCAAAGGTAAGATTAGCCCATTCTACTGAGGTACAGTAGAAAATGTGCCTTATCAACTGAACCTTGAAAAATGATGGAGATATTGACCAGGGGGTCAAGGAAGGGCATGAGTTTTAGGCAGTGGGAGAACCATGTACACAGCATGGAGGTTTGAAATTACACAATCTGCTCACAGAACTGCAAGTGAAGTGGTTTGGAATAGCTAGACCTATAGCCAACTCTACAACCTCAACCCCTGGAGTTCTGGGTCTCCCTTTTAGCCCTGTTAGCATTGGGAATTCAGGACTCCCACCTCTGCTGCTGTTATCTGTCTACTCTATCTGCTTTCAAATCAGGAGGCTGTCCCTCAGATAAGGAGCACAACTATAGAAGACTGCCATCAGTGCAATCAACCCACACCTGCTTCACATATCTCTTCTGTTTTCTTAGGCCCCTGGTCCGGGGAAAGGAATACCAGCCATCTTCAGTCCCTCCTTCAAAGGAAAGACTGTCATTTAGACCATTTTAGACAGAACCCCTTGGAAGTAGAGCCTGCTGCTGCCAAAGGGGTATATTAACACATGTATGAGGAATCTAGAAAAATGGTACAGATGAACCTGGTTCCAGGGCAGGAATAGAGATGGAGAGGTAGAGAAGGGACATGTGGACATGGTGGGGGAAGGGAAGGGTGGGATGAATTGGGAGAGTATGTTTGACATAAATACACTACCATGTGTAAAACAGATAGCTAATGGGAAACCTGCTGTATAGCACAGGGAGCTCAGCTCAGTGCTCTGTGATGACCTAGATGGGGGGGGGCAGGGAGGGAGGTTTAAGAGGGAGGGGATATATGTATACATACAGCTGATTCACTTCACTGTACAGCAGAAACTAACACAAGATTGTAAAGCAATTATACTCCAATAAAAAAAAAATCTAGCAGAAAAAAAGGCAAAGAAACAAATAGCTCTAATATGAATCAAAATACCACTTTGATACAAATATAAGTATTGCAATAGAGGTTTCTGGATGTTCAGATGCAGAAGTCCCACAGGTCAGAATGTAATTATAATGCTTATTAGCACTTACTATGTTCTAGCTCCTGTTTTATTAAGTACATTATTTTTTTTTAGTTCATTTAATTCTACCATGTCTCCATTATTATTATGATGATTTTAAAGATGGGGAAATAAGTTCTGGAAGACTAAAATAACTTGTCTGAAGATACTCATCCAATAAGAAACTAAGTTGGGTAAGCCTATAGCAGTATGCTCTCAGAGCCTATACACTTAACTACCCTGTCATTCTTGCTAGATTGGAAAAGTCTCTGAGTTGGGATACCTATCCAAAGTCTGTCCCAAGGAAGGGAAGGATTTCTATATTTCTAGTAGGTGGCAGAGGTGGGATTCCCTTGTGGTCATCTCTTTTCTCTGCCATAATGATGCTGTACAAATTGGGGTGCAGGACTGTTTTCTTGCTTTGCAGAGGAAAAATCTTAGACATTGGGAGATCAAGTGGTTCACCTTAAAGATCATGCAATTAGTTTATGCCAGACAAGGAATTTGGTCTGAGCCTCCCAACTTCCTACTCAGTGTCCTTTGTAACTGATGGCTCCATATGTCTCCATCCATCCCTACTCAGTCAATAACTCATTAAACACTTCTTGCCCTGAGAGGACTACACATCCCTTATTTCAAGACAAAATTTGAAGATTAAAGGCTAGGAATTTCCCTCTTTTCCAATCCACAATGTAAGGTGGGGGAGGGGGAATATTACTTTTCATTCCTAAAACATAATTGTTTCACTTGTATAAAGACTGTTGTTTTATCCCTTCTTGGCCTTTTCCTCACTAGATTAAATGACTGCAACTTTTATGCTTTCCTTTTCACCTGTAGCTGAAATCCAATTGATTGGATTCAACAGATCTCATTGCTCCCTAATTGGATTCTGGATTCTTGTCATGCTTTGTGAAATTCTGATGATATCTCACTAGATTCTACATTCATCTAGATATTATCATTATTCCATGAGGCATATTCTCTAGCCATTCTTCTTAAAGAAACTATAGTACTAATTCATTTTAGTTTATGATAGAATTCAAACCCTGGCTCTGTCAATTTCTAGCTCCATGACATGAACAAGTTTTTAGATCTCTCTAAATCTCAGTTTGCTCTTCCACAAAATGGAAAAGAGACAACATAACTAAACCCACTTCACAGGGTTTCATTAGCACTTTATAAACTGCAAAGAAGCTACTGTAATAAGGTAGGAACTATTCGCATTTCCCAAGAAAAGCAAAAAGAAATAAAACAAAAGTTAAGTTTTTCTCCAATATTATTCGGGGATAGGACACATGGAAAACAAGTCATTGTGTTGTCACCAAAATAAGAGATATACTGAAAAATAATGAGACTTCTTTTTCAAACACATGTCGGATGTATACATCCTAATTAATGTTATATTCTTCAAAGTACCTTTGTAATATTACCATTTTCCTTAATAGTTTGGCTCACTTATTTCAGAGTCTGTGATACATTCTTGTTAATATCCACAGTGCTAAGAATTTTTATCCTTTGAAGGTGAATTTGGTTTTAAAAGAGTCATAAGTCATTTGAATACAAAGTTATTCATTGCTAACTGTTTATTAACTGGGGATTGGTTTATACACTGAAGTACTCTACAGCTGTGAAAAAAATAAATGTGGAAACTATGTATGGATATGAGATGATCTCCAAGACTTTCTTTAATAAAATAAAGTTGACAAATTGTTTGTGAGCATATTACTATGTTGAAAAATACAAGAGAAATAAACACACTTATGCAATTGTATTTTCTTTTTGTTGTTGTTTTTTTTTTTTTGTTTTGTTTTTTGCGCTACGTGGGCCTCTCACTGTTGTGGCCTCTCCCGTTGCAGAGCACAGGCTCTGGACGCGCAGGCTCAGCGGCCACGGCTCATGGGCCCAGCCGCTCTGCGGCATGTGGGATCTTCCCAGACCGGGGCACAAACTCGTGTCCCCTGCATCAGCAGGCGGACCCTCAACCACCGCGCCACCAGGGAAGCCCGTATTTTCTTAAAATGTGTCTGAAAAGATACCCACAAAAGGGAAACTTCGGTAGTTTCTGAGTCAGAGAATCATGTGAATATATTTACTATTAACAAAACAGATTTTTTTACAAGTCAGGTGAAGTCTGAAGAATAAAGTAAAAAACCAAGCTGAATAATATTTGTGGATGAGACTGAAAATAAGGAAATGAGAGTGAATTTTCTTATGAAACTCAAGACTAATTCTTCATGGAACAATTAAAAAATTATTTTTCAGAACAGATTTCACTTCTTCCTTTGATGACCTGATGAACAACACATATTTTGAAGAATACATTCCGTACATTTTAAGCTGTTTGTTTTTTTTGTTAATGTACAATATTCTTATTACCTTAGAGTCATACTTTATATATATTAACATATAGAAATAAATCTAATGGAAGAAAACAGCATTTCACTTTCTTATAATTTTGCAAATTATTGTTACAAACGCATCGAAACATATATTCTCCAAGTAAACAAGCTCTTTCTAATACCAGAATTAATGTGGTTTTAAAATTGTCATTAACTATGAATATGAATAAAACTCCTGATAAATAGGTAAGAATTCCTTCAAAATTACATATATTTTCTTCAACACTTAGCATTATAGAATACTATTTTCAACTTAGCCTTTTGTTTGTGTGTATATGTATGTGTTTTCCAAAACTCTGTGTAATTATTACTAGAGCTTTCTATCCCTTTTTCTGCTGTGCTTGTCTGTGTGTTTGATACAGAATCTAACATTTGTAGGTATGCGTGTTGTACATCGATACATCCCCAAGCATACACCCTCACATTTGAAACATTAGGATTTGCTGTAGGTAGCAAGAAAAATAAAGTGTGTTATTAGACTTTTTTCATAGCAGAACTTATTATCTTTAAAAAATACACACAGCATTAGTAAAGACAAAGCACAAGAATGGTAAATCACTCTTATTTTCAAGGACTGAACGTTCTTTCAAATAGTTAACTGCAAAATGCATAAAACTGTGAAACACATAAAAATGGTATGTAACAAATAGTAAAACATAATGAAAGTTTAACTGTTAAAAGAATAAAACCTGCTAAATGAATAATAGCAGTAGCCAAGCCGGCTATGATTTCATGCTTTTCCATTGTAAAATGTAGGAATCCATTCACATATAATAATTCCAGAGGGAAAGTTCCACAGTTTTAAGATACTTGTGGAGTAACAAGTCAGCTTCACTAGAATCCTCCTCATTTTAAAGACAAACAAAACCTGCTGATGCTGCACATTCCTGAGAAAAGTAAAGATTAAACCTCCCAAGAATTAGAAATGCTTAGTTATCTGTTTTCCAGAATAATTTGCTGTATGCCCATACAAAAGACAGCCACATAAGAAAGCACAAAGTAAGCACCGTTATCACGAAAGGGCAGATATTGTAAGAGCCAGTCTGCTTACTTATACAACGGCTGGTGAGCTCCATCCTAGGTTTTTCTAGTTTTTTATACCATACACTCCCTCAACAAGACAGACTAGTATATTTTACAAAAGGTTGTTCTTTTCTTCTCTAAGTGTAACAAAAATGGAATTCAACTTACATTTGACAGGAATAACTAAACTGGGAAAACTCTCTTTACTTCCTCCCTAATTCCTTGTGGTATATTGATTGCACTATTGACCCTAATTCTTTACTATATTATGTGAGTTTGGAGTTCCTCCCATTAAAATAAAGTATATTTCCAACACCCAACGTGACTTGCTTTGGCCAGAAGAATGAAGGACAAGTTATGGTGCCCAGTTCCAAACCTAGGCCTCAAGAGGCCTTGCATGCTCCCAATTACTATCCTGAATCTCTTCCATCATCATAAGAACATCTTGGGGCTGGCTATCTGCTGGTCATAGGAAGAGGACAATGAGAGATACATTGAGCAGAGCCACTTCCAGCCAACTGCAGACACAAAAGTGAACTCAGGCAAAACTGGCAAAACTGTCCACCTGAGCTTAGCCTAGGTAAGTTGACTTACAGTGTCATGAAAAGTAATAAATAATTATTGTTTTAAGCCACTGGGTTTTGGCATAGCTTGTTACTCAGCAACACCTGATATTTCCTCCAAACCTTTTTTCAGTCGTTTCTTCTTTCTCTTTGAATGTTCCTCCTGATCATTTTGCAGGCTCATGAGCCACAGGAGTAGATTAACAACGTAAATAGTATTTCCTTAGAGTAGGAGTTTCAGTTTCATTTTAGGTTTTAAAATTTTTTCTACTCTCTAAAGAAGTCTTTGAAAATCACATAACACAGAATAATCTGATTTCTACTTACTCAGCTCTATCTTTAGTCAAATTAATTAATTTAATTAAATCTCAATAACATCAGATTACTCAAAAGGAAATGACGACATAATGCAAGGTATATTAATTATTATATGCTTATAAATTCTTATTTCATGAAGCTACATTCTCAATCTTTCCAAAATCTTCTACATATCAATTTAGAGGTGGATGGACTACCTTGGGAGAAGCCAAGTGAACATACTTTACAATGGACTTATAATGGGAACACACCTAAAAGGACTGATCAATCAATGAAAATGGGACTGCCAAAATGTAAAAATCAAGGACGAGATAGAGAATATCTAGAAGGGTAGGATGAGGACTTGCACAGAATAATCAACCAAACAGCAAAACAATGGTAAGTGGCAAAAAAAAAAAAGGGAAAAAAAATTAATACCATTTAAACTCGAGAAATTGTCTTAAGGGCATACAGCAAATGAAGAAACATTTATTGAAGCAAATCTACTAAATCTCAGTAACACCATGAGAGTCTATCTATCACATCTGAACACACAATGTGCTCCATTCCTACCTCTAAGCTCAGTGTGATGGAAAATCCACTTTGGGTGGGAACCCAGGGCTCTCTTCCCAGTCAAGCTCCCAGCCAAGCGCTACAGTATCTCTCAGAAGAGGCAGGTCTCTGACATTTCTCATTCCCACACCCTCAACTCCATGTTGCAGAAGCCCCTTATTACAGACAAGAAGAGCTGAGGGGTAGAGGCTCTCTTTCTCCACCTGACACTCATTCATAGGGCAGAAATTCTTCCCCAGGTGCAGTAGACCAATAATATTTTTCCAGCTTACTCACAGCACAAGGTTTCATGCCAGGTGAGGCAGTCTGAGAAGACTCAGAGGCACAGTCCATGCCCAGCATGCTGTTCATAAATCAGGGGTGTCACTTCTAGAGGAGCAGGCCACTAACTCCTCCTCCCAAGATCTGGGGCAGTGGTGCAGAGGTTTTGCTAAGCAGAGAGGTGGGATATAAGAACAAAAGGTTCACAAGTGCTTCCTAAAGGAAGTAACTTCACTAGGAATACACAATGGGAAGTTCAGGCCTAAAGATACTCTCAAAACACAGTGGGGGTTCTGATGGTAAGTGATTATGAGTAGCTGGTAGCTTCATAGAGCAACAACTAAACCATAGATCAGCCAGAAGTTTATAAGAAAGAACCAGGGAAAGATACAGCTAGGAAGAGTCTTCCTGGCATCAAAACAAACCTTAAAGACCGACCTCAAAAACTTCCCTCTCATACTTAATTGAATCAGAGGATGTTAAAATTTATGCCTAGGGCATTTTCAAAAACAAAAGAGCGGGTTTCCCTGCTCCTGCCAACGCAGGGGACACGGGTTCGTGCTCCAGTCTGGGAAGATCTCACGTACCTTGGAGCGGCTGGGCCCGTGAGTCATGGCCGCTGAGCCTGCGCATCCGGAGCCTGTGCTCCACAACAGGAGAGGCCACAACAGTGAGTGGCCCGCGGACCGCAAAAAAAAAAAAAAAAAAACCAAGAAAGATCTCAAATCAACAGTCTAAACTTCCTTTTAAAGACACTGGAAAAAAGGGCAAACTGAACCTAAAGCAAACAGAAGTAAGAAATTAATAAATTAATACAGAAGAAAACAGTAGAGAAAATCAACAAAACTTGGTTCTTTGAAAAGAACCAAGGGCATACAGATTTACCAAAGACACCTAGATAATACTCCTGCTAGCTTCCTGGGAGTGAGCAAGTCTTGACGAGTTTCTCCATTCATTCAATCACATACTTTAGGCTTCCATCCCTTTTGTAGATGAGTCTATTCGAACTAATGCTGTCAATGTTTCACAGCAGTTTTATGTATGCAATTAAATAGTTTGGCACTGAAGAAAAAGTCTTCATTTTTCTGTGCTGTCTACTAAGGAACACACAAACAATTGGATCCCAGGGTGCTTTCTCCATTACAAATTTCATCTGGTACAACTTAGTCCTCATCTCTCCTTTCAAGAATAATGTTTATGGAGCATTAGCTTAGATGGTGTGAATGGTTTCTTAGTTTCTCTCATCTCCAGATTAGCATATTCCCAACCCACCCATAAGATGACAACAGTTAAAATGTGAACAGACACAACAATATTGAGACCTGGAAAAGATGTGTTTAAGCCCACCCTGGAAGGGCATATGGTACACATTCCAACTCTGGGCAGTCCTACAAAGCACCGGCCCACTCGCACTCCTAATAGATGGTTCAATTTTACCACAGAAATCACTTTACTTTTTCATTCCAGATGTTGTCCTACTATCTGGCCAGGAGCTATAAATTCACAGCTTATATAAAATTAATTCTGGGGCATTCAAGGAAACAGAATTTGTACCAACCTGGGTGTTGGGATAGATTACTAATACAGAGAAAAATCAGGATACTGACTAAAACCCAAAGATGCTAGTAAGTTACATGTGGCAAGCATTCCAGTAAAAAGTCATAGAAGTATAATAAAGCAAGAATTCTATATTATTTTTAATACTTTCTATTAGTAGTCTGAGTTTTTAGGAAAATTGGCCAGCTTTTTCAGAATACACTTGTGGCATATGAAGTCTTTTTTTGTCCTTTTCATGCATTTAAAAATTTATTTAGTAACCATTTGTAAATGGGAATGAATAGCAGATAATATAGGCAGCATTTAAAAATGAGTCTAACGTTTTAGTATGGACACCAAGGGGGGAAAGCGGGGCGGGGGGTGGTGGTGGTGAGATGAACTGGGAGATTGGGATTGACATATATACACTAATTTGTATAAAATATGTAACTAGTAAGAATCTGCTGTATAAAATAAAATTCAATTAAAAAAAGTCTAATGTTTTAAAGCGGGCTGATTACCAATTCACAAAATATGGAACATTGTAGTCTTTTTTAGTATACTCACCTCTAACCCACTTTTTTTTTTTTTTGAGCAAGATTACATAAATTTTAATGGCAAAACTCAAATTTTTAAAGATAAGAATCCTTTCTAAGAATGATGGGGTATATAAACAGGGACTTGAAGGAAAGGGCAAGGAAAGCTATAGCTGGAAGACTGCATGGACAAAACTCAATTCATATTCCAATGCTCATTTTCTAAGACTAAAAATAAAAAGTTCATAACAATAAAAGCATGGACTCTTAAGACTTCCTTATCTGCTTAGTTTTAGAAATAAACCATTTGCAGTTTGTTACCAAAAAAAAAAAGAGGGAAAAAAAAGTTTTCCAGATTTAGAGTAAATCCTAAAAGTAAATTATCAAAATTTCAAAATTATCAAAATATGATAATATGTGAAATTTTAGAGAATATACTCTCTAAATTCCAGAGTACACATGACACCACTTCAAGAAATTATTTTGTAGGTTATTTTAACTCTGATTAAACTTAAGCATTGTTCATCAGAATAAGATTAAAGATCTGTACTGAATATCAGAAGTGCAAGTTTCTAGCATATTTTTATTGATGAAAGTAAAGACTGATAAACTTTGCCTGCAAAGTAGACACACAATGGAAAAATGGCACTGGATCTGGGTATCAAGCAGTGGATAAGCTGTAATGAGACATCATTTGCTAATTCCAACTGCATACCTCTGACTTCCCACTGAAACAAAAATAACATTTTCTGAAAAGTTTTGGGGGGTGTATCTTTGAATTTTTTTTTTGAATTTCATTTATTTGTTTTTTTATACAGCAGGTTCTCACTAGTTAACCATTTTATACATATTAGGGTATCTATGTCAATCCCAATCTTCCAATTCATCACACCACCACACCACCCCAGCCACTTTCCCCCCCTGTTGTCCACATTTGTTCTCTACATCTGTGTCTCAATTTCTGCAGTGCAAACCAGTCCATCTATACTATTTTTCTAGTTTCCACATATAAGCATTTATATACGATAATTGTTTTTCTTCTACTGACTTACTTCACTCTATGACAGTCTCTAGATCCATCCACTTCTCTACAAATGACTCAATTTCATCCTTTTTATGCCTGAGTAATATTCCATTGTATATATGCACCACATCTTCTTTACCCATTCGTCTGTCAGTGGGCATTTAGGTTGCTTCCATGACCTAGCTATCGTAAATAGTGCTGAAATGAACATTGGGGTGCATGTGTCTTTTTGAATTATGGTTTTCTCTGGGTATATGCCCAGTAGTGGGATTGCTGGTTCGTATGGTAATTCTATTTTTAGTTTTTTAAGGAATCTCCATACTGTTCTTCATAGTGGCTGTATCAATTTACATTCCCACCAACAGTGCAAGAGGGTTCCCTTTTCTCCACACCCTCTCCAGCATTTGTTGTTTGTAGATTTTCTGATGATGCCCATTCTAACTGGTGCGAGGTGATACCTCACTGCAGTTTTGATTTGCATTTCTCTAATAATTAGTGATGTTTCTCTAATAATTAGTGATGTTGAGCAGCTTTTCATGTGCTGCTTGGCCATCTGTATGTCTTCTGTGGAGAAACATCTTCTTAGGTCTTCTGCCCATTTTTGGATTGGGTTGTTTGTTTTTTTAATACTGAGCTGCATGAGCTGTTCATATATTTTGGAGATTAATCCTTTGTCCGCTGATTCATTTGCAAGTATTTTCTCCCACTCTGAGGGCTGTCTTTTGGTCTTGTTTGTAGTTTCCTTTACTGTGCAAAAGCTCTGAACTTTCATTAAGTCCCACTTGTTTTATTTTTGTTATTATTTCCATTATTCAAGGAGGTGGATCAAAAAAGATCTTGGTGTGATTTATGTCAAAGAGTGTTCTGCCTATGTTTTCCTCTAAGAGTTTTAAAGTGTCCAGTCTTACATTTAGGTCTCGAATCCATTTTGACTTTATTTTTGTGTATGGTGTTAGGGAGTGTTCTAATTTCATTCTTTTACATGTAGCGGTCCAGTATTCCTGACACCACTGTCTTTTTTCCATTGTGTATCCTTGCCTCCTTTGTCATAGATTAGTTGACCATAGGTGCGTAGGTTTATCTCTGCGGTTTCTATCCTGTTCCATTGATCTATATTTCTGTTTTTGTGCCAGTACCATATTGTCTTGATTACTGTAGCTTTGTAGTATAGTCTGAGGTCAGGGAGTCTGATTCCTGCAGCTCCACATTTTTCCCTCAGGACTGCTTTGGCTACTCGGGGTCTTTTGTGTCTCCATACAAATTTTAAGATTTTTTGTTCTAGTTCTGTAAAAAATGCCATTGGTAATTTGATAGGGATTGCACTGAATCTGTAGATTGCTTTGGGTAGTAGAGTCATTTTCACAATGTTGATTCTTCCAATCCAAGAACATGGTATATCTTTCCATCTGTTTGTATCATCTTTAATTTCCTTCATCAGTGTCTTATAGTTTTCTGCAAACAGGTCTTTTGTCTCCCTTGATAGGTTTATTTGTAGGTATTTTACTCTTTTTGTTGCAATGGTAATTGGGAGTGTTTCCTTAATTTCTCATTCAGATTTTTCATCATTAGTGCATAGGAGTGCAAGAGATTTCTGTGCATTAATTCTGTATCCTGCAACTTTACCAAATTCATTGATTAGCTCTAGTAGTTTTCTGGTGGCATCTTTAGGATTCCCTATGTATAGTATCATGTCATCTGCAAACAGTGATAGTTTTACTTCTTCTTTTCCAATTTGTATTCCTTTTATTTCTTTTTCTTCTCTGATTGCCGTGGCTAGGACTTCCAAAACTATGTTGAATAAGAGTGGTGAGAGTGGACATCCTTGTCTTGTTCCTGATCTTAGAGGAAATGCTTTCAGTTTTTCACCATTGAGAATGATGTTTGCTGTGGGTATTTATTATGTTGAAGTAGGTTCCCTCTATGCCCACTTTCTGGAGAGCTTTTATCATAAATGGGTGTTGAATTTTGTCAAAAGCTTTTCTGCACATATTGAGATATCGTTTTTATTCTTCAATTTGTTAATATGGTGTATCACATTGATTGATTTACGTATCTTGAAGAATCTTTGCATCCCTGGGATAAATCCCACTTGATCATGGTGTTATGATCCTTTTAATGTGTTGTTGGATTCTGTGTGCTAGTATCTTGTTGAGGACTTCTGCATCTATATTCATCAGTGATATTGGTCTGTAATTTTCTTTTTTTGTAGTATCTTTGTCTGGTTTTGGTATCAGGGTGATGGTGGCCTCATAGAATGAATTTGGAGGTGTTCCTTCCTCTGCAATTTTTTGGAAGAGTTTGAGAAGGATGGGTGTTACCTCTTCTATAAATGTTTGATAGAATTCACCTGTGAAGCCATCTGGCCCTGGACTTTTGTTTGTTGGAAGATTTTTCATTACAGTTTCAATTTCATTACTTGTGACTGGTCTGTTCATATTTTCTTTTTCTTCCAGGTTCAGTCTTGGAAGGTTATACCTTTCTAAGAATTTGTCCATTTCTTCCAGGTTGTCCATTTTATTGGCATAGAGTTGCTTGTAGTACTCTTAGGATGCTTTGTATTTCTGTGGTGTGTGTTGTAACCTCTCCTTTTTCATTTCTAATTTTATTGACTTTAGTCCTCTCCCTCTTTTTCTTGATGAGGCTGGCTAATGGTTTATCAATATTGTTGATCTTCTCAAAGAATCAGCTTTCAGTGTTATTGATCTTTGCTATTGTTTTGTTTCTATTTCATTTATTTCTTCTATGATCTTTATGATTTTTTTCCTTCTACTAACTTCAGGTTTTGCTTGTTCTTCTTCCTCTAGTTCCTTTAGGTGTACAGTTAGATTGTTTATTTGAGATGTTTGTTGTTTCTTGAGGTAGGATTGTATTGCTATAAACTTCCCTGTTAGAACTGCTTTTCCTGCATCCCATAGGTTTTGGATCATCATGTTTTTGTTGTCATTCATCTCTAGGTATTTTTTGATTTCCTCAGTGATCTCTTGGTTATTTAGTAATGTATTGTTTAGCCTCCATGTGTTTGTGTTTTTTACTTTTTTTTTGCTGTAATTCATTTCTAATTTCATAGCGTTGTGGTCAGAAAAGATGCTTGATATGATTTCAATTTTCTTAAATTTACTGAGGCTTGATTTGTGACCCAAGATGTGATCTATCCTGGAAAATGTTCTGTGCGCACTTGAGAAAAAAAGTGTAATATGCTGTTTTTGGATGGAATGTCCTATAAATATCAATTAAATCTATCTGGTCTATTGTGTCATTTAAAGCTTCTGTTTCCTTATTAATGTTCTGTTTGGATTATCTGTCCATTGGTGTAAGTGAGGTGTTGAAGTCCCCCACTATTATCGTGTTACTGTTGATTTCCTCTTTTAGAGCTGTTAGCAGTTGCCTTATGTGTTGAGGTGCTCCTGTGTTGGGTGCATATATATTTATAATTGTTATATCTTCTTCTTGGATTGATCCCTTGATCATTATGTAGTGTCCTTCCTTGTCTCTTGTAACATTCTTTATTTTAAAGTCTATTTTATCTGATGTGAGTATTGCTACTCCAGCCTTCTGATTTCCATTTGCATGCTATATCTTTTTCTTCATTGTTTTGGGTTTGTTTTTGTAGGCCCTTTTCTTCTCTTGTGTTTCCCACTTAGAGAAGTTCCATTAGCATTTGTTGTAGAGCTGGGTTGGTGGTGCTGAATTCTCTCAGCTTTTGCTTGTCTGTAAATCTTTTGATTTCTCCATCAAATCTGAATATGATCCTTGCTAGGTAGAGTAAACTTGGTTGTAGGTTCTTCCCTTTCAACACGTTAAATATGTCATGCCACTCCCTTCTGGCTTGTAGAGTTTCTGTTGAGATATCAGCTGTTAACTTTATGGGAGTTATCTTGTATGTTATTTGTCATTTTTCCCTTGCTGCTTTCAATAATTTTTCTTTGTCTTTAATTTTTGCCAGTTTGATTTCTATGTGTCTTGGCATGTTTCTCCTTGGGTTTATCCTGTATGGGACTCTCTGTACTTCCTAGCCTTGGGGGCTATTTCCTTTCCCATGTTAGGGAAGTTTTTGACTATAATCTCTTCAAATATTTTCTCGGGTCCTTTCTCCCTCTCTTCTCCTTCTGGGATCCCTATAATGCGAATGTTGTTGCATTTAATGTTGTGCCAGAGGTCTCTTAGGCTGTCTTCATTTCTTTTCATTCTTTTTTCTTCATTCTGTTCCACAGCAGTGAATTCCACCATTCTGTCTTCCAGGTCATTTATCCATTCTTCTGCCTCACTTATTCTGCTATTGATTCCTTCTAGTGTATTTTTCACTTCAGTTATTGTATTGTTCATCTCTGTTTGTTTGTTCTGTCATTCTTCTAGGTCTTCAGTAATCATTTCTTGCATCTTCTCCATCTTTGCCTCCATTCTTTTTCCGAGGTCCTGGATCACCTTCGCTATCATTATTCTGAATTCTTTTTCTGGAAAGTTGCCTATTTCCACTTCATTTAGTTGTTTTTCTAGGGTTTTGTCTTGTTCCTTCATTTGGTACATGGGCCTTTTCATCTTGTCTATCTGTGAATGTGGTTTTAGTTCCACAGGCTGTAGGATTGTAGTTCTTCTTGTTTCTGCTGTCTTCCCTCTGGTGGATTACGCTATCTAAGAGGCTTGTGCAAGTTTCCTGATGGGAGGGACTAGTAGTGGGTAGAGCTGGCTGCTGCTCTGCTGGGCAGAGCTCAGTAAAACTTTAATCTGCTTGTCTGCTGATGGGTGGGGCACCCAACAGATGAGTTGTATCCAACAGATGAGTTCCCTCCCTCTTGGTTTCTTCACCTGAGGCGACCCAGCACTAGCACCTACAGGCTCTTTGGTGGGGCTAATGGCAGACTTCAGGAGGGCTCACGCCAAGGAGTACTTCCCAGAGCTTCTGCTGCCAGTCTCCTTGTCCTCATGGTGAGACACAGCCACCCCCAGCCTCTGCAGGAGACCCTCCAACACTAGCAGGTAGGTCTATTTCAGTCTCCTATGGGGTCACTGCTCCTTCCCCTGGGTCCTGATGCTCACACTACTTTGTGTGTCCCCTCTAAGAGTAGAGTCTCTGTTTCCCCCAGTCCTTTTGAAATCCTGCAATCAAATCCTGCTAGCCTTCAAAGTCTGAATCTCCAGGAGTTCCTCCTCCCATTGGTGGACCCCTAGGTTGGGAAGCCTGATGTGGGGCTCAGAACCGTCACTCCAGCTGGTGGACTTCTGTGGTATAACTGTTCTCCAGTTTGTGAGTCACCCACCCAGTGGTTATGGGATTTGATTTTATTGTGATTGCCCCCCTCCTACCATCTCATTTTGGCTTCTCCTTCTCTTTGGATGTGGGGTATCTTCTTTGGGGAGTTCCTGTGTCTTCCTGTCGATGACTGGTCAACAGTTAGTTGTGATTCCGGTGCTCGTGCAAGAGGGAATGAGAGCAAGTCCTTCTGCTCTGCCATCCTGAACCAATCTCCTCTCTAATCCACTTTTAATTAAGGGATTTAACAGACAAATAAACCATTATATTTCTCATAGACTGCTGATATATTACCAGCATCAGAACTACTGGAAGTATATTTTAGGGGGACAGTTTAGAGATGATTTAAGTCCTATAAATTATTATCATAATCTAAACCAAAATATCTTTGAGTTCAAAATGCCTGCCTATGCAGTAGAACATAAACTAAAATCATCAAAGCTGGAGGTGACTCTAGAACTAGCCTGGCCCTGGGCTAGAGTTTGACATGAGACAAACTGTATTTTCCCAAAGTCATTTTACTTTGCCATTATGCATATATTGATTCAATTTTTTTCTGGCCTTGTCATAGACTCACCCATTCATAGAAGTTTATATTCTTTTAATTGTATCATAAGCCACCCACCATGGTAAGTCACTCTGTAAACAAACCTATACAACATCAACTATTACCTCAGTTTAATAGTTTGGGTATTGATAGCTGGTTAAACAAATGGCTCATTAATAAGTTCTTATTGGTTGAAGTCACTCATTGGTTGAGGTCCAATTAAGACAAACAGCAATCCATAATACACATTCTCAAGAATGAAGTAATTCCTAATATTGAGGGCTTACTCTGTACCAGGCACTCTGTACATGCTTTTTATATATTGTCTGATTTAATACTCAAAATAACTATATGATATTGGTGCCATTATTATCCTCATTTTACAAATGAGGAAACTAAGTCACAGAGAGGTTAAATGACTTTAATATCACATAGCTAGTAAATGTCAGATGATCTTTGAACCTAAGCATCCAATCATAGCATCTTTTATTATGTACTGTTCATTATTCTCTTTTTATGGGAGTTGCAATAGCCACTCTTATCATATTGTTTTGCGTGATTTCTAATTTACATAACATATGAAAGTTTTTGTTCTAACTACTTAACAATGTCCAATTTAAATAATTTGAAGATGAAATACCTCTCCAAATACAATATTCCACCGAAAAGTTTCATGCATATTTGCCTTGTACTTTATGCAAAATCCACACTTGTATGAACGAAGCAGAAGCCTGCTAATGTGCAAAGACTGAATGTTTTGAATCTCTGAGTTCAGCCAGGGGGGCATGCTTACTGTGGCCCAGTACCAGATGTTGGGTCCAGCCAAGTGTTAGTCATGTGAGTCTCAATACAGCTGCTTAGTGTGCCAGAGTACAGCCACCTGATTTCATATCTTTGAAATTAAGTACAGTAGCTGTAAGTATACTTAAATCAGTCCTCTGCATAAAATCAGAAAAATTAAAATAGATTTTATAAGGTAATTAAACTCAATTAAACTCAGTCAACTTTACCAATTAAACTCAATCAAGAAAACTGATTTTCTTTTGCACTAAAGACCACTTAGAAGGGGGGAATAGGGAGGGTGGGAGGGAGGGAGATGCAAGAGGGAAGAGATATGGGAACATATTTATATGTATAACTGATTCACTTTGTTATAAAGCAGAAACTAACACACCATTGTAAAGCAATCATGCTCCAATAAAGATGTTAAAAGAAAAAAAGCTAAATAAAAAAAAAAATCACAAGTTATTTGTAGCATAATGTTTGAGAGCCCACAGTACCTGAATTCAGGCTCCAGCAACTCAACTGTGCCTTGGGCAAGTTATTTATAACCTCTAGGCTGAAACTGAAAACTGGGAGTTATAAATTGGGGATTAGGGTTGTTATGGGTATTGAATTAATAAATGTAGAGTACTTCTAACAGTATCATCTGACCCTGCTTCCTAAGAAGTACATATTCACACTGTAGGTCTTTCAAAGTACTTTAGTGCCTTGATTCCTATTTCTCATTCTCTACGTCAGTTTTTCTTAGGGAAGTAGAAATGATGGCTGCCCTAATAAAGAGAAGAGAAAAAAATGTCTAGAAGATATGATTTATTAAATGAAAGCTACCATGGATTATTAAGAGCAATTTTTACCTATGGCTTATGGAAACAAAGGGGGATTATGGAGTACCACTACAATCATGCAGGGTAAACAAAAATGTGTTTAGAGATACAGAGGATGGAAGGACTAGAAAACACCTTACACAGAAATATTTCTTTTTGATATTACCAATGCAGTGCACCAGCACATTTTCCAGGGTAAAAGCAACTCATAAATACTCTGACATACTATGTTCCTATCTCTAACACATTAAGAGCAAAGAAGATGTTCACACACATGTTAGTCGATCTATTTCATTCACCACCCAAAATATTAACTATAATATATTTTATGATAACAAGCATTAAAAAGTAAGCTCTCCATTCTTTTCCCCTCAGCAGCATCCAAAGACCTACACACTTATGTGGAGGATTTCCTTTTGAATAGGAAAATGAAGGGAAATCTCAGGAATGAAAAAAATAATTAAACACAAATTTAAACAACAATAACGAATTCAATCTACAAAGAAAGCCAAAACAGGACTTAGTTCTAGCTTCCTCTATTCCCTGGGTTGCACAGCCTATCCAAAATAGGGTGGGGGCTAGTGGCCACACAGACCTCCAGTGTGGTCAGTTGAGGACAAGAGCACTCATTTACCTGAGTTCCCCTATTCTAAAGAATTCAGCAATCATTCATGGCAATGAGGCCAAACATGCTATTTGCTTTACCATGGAGTCATCTAACATCCCTTGCCCCTTCACTCTTGGCTCACCCAGTCCTTGTTCTTGGCCACAGAGGTTTTGGTCTGGCTGCTCACAATCAGTGTATAATCCTGGAAGAAAAGGAGAAAAATCAAATAAAGATATGGTCAAACCAAGATTATTCTAGTCATGCTGTCCCAGTTCAATAATATATGCACAACCAAAGGAATATTTGAGTTTGAAGTAATTTTAAATTAGAGCTTGATAAACAAGCTTAACGCAAAAAGCAAGTATCCAAATGTATGAATATCAAACTGTCTTTAGCCCACTTGATTTTGCAATGTTTCTCTGGATAAGAACCATCCTCCTCTCTTTTGCTCCAGGAATCTCACTCCACTGGGAAAACTGGCCATTCAATGTTTACCAATTTCTACATTAAACTTTGTTGTTTATCTATCCCCAAAGAAACAATGCTCTTACAGGCTAAATAATTACAATTTCTGAGCACATATTTTTCTCTCTAGGTTTCCCTTCTATCTGGGAAACTCCCCATGGGTGATCGAAGACGAAGCCAAAACGTTCCACTTTCCCCTTCTCATCCCAAGGCAACTGACTCCTCCAGCTTTGTACATCCTTCTGTTGAAAGCAGCTCTTTTGCCCCTTTCCCATTTGCACACTTCTGTCCCCCTCTAATCTTGAAAAGACCTAATTATAAGAATGAGATCAGGGCTTCCCTGGTGGCGCAGTGGTTGAGAGTCCGCCTGCTGATGCAGGGGACGCAGGTTCGTGCCCCGGTGCGGGAAGATCCCACATTCCACGGAGCGGTTGGGCCCATGAGCCATGGCCACTGAGCCTGTGCATCAGTAGCCTGTGCTCCGCAATGGGAGAGGCCACAACAGTGAGAGGCCCGCATACCGCAAAAAAAAAAAAAAAAAGAATGAGATCACTAGGCAATTTAAACTAACTCCTGACTTATGCTCTCCTGAACACACGCCATGCCTTGCCTAACCTGTTGACTCTTTTCCTAGATAAAAGAAGTAAGAATAAAGAATCAGGTAGTTAAAGAATGACTAGCTCTCTACCCTCAACACCCCCCCTTAGTAATCCTGCAGGCAGATCACTCGTGCAAGATAACATCAGCCAGTCTGCTGGCAATGGAAAGTGATGCAGAACACAACCTCCTGCCTCAATGATTCACTGAGATTATTTCTCCCTTTTTCCCTTTAAAAACTATCATGGCTGAGCAGAATCTTTGGAGCTGGTCTCGGGACAAGAGTCCACCTTCTCTCCAGATTGCTGACTTTCCTGATTAAAGCATCCTTCCTTCCTACTGACATCTGCCTCTCAATTATTGGCTTTAAGCAGCGAGCAGCCAAAACTGAGCTCGGTAACACTGTTAACTCACACATCATATATTCCTATCATGCTGGTTTCTATGTCTGTTTTCCTCACTAGATATTTGGTATCTCAAAGTCAGGAAACCTATATTACTCATCTTTGTAACCCTGGTGCTCAGACACAAAAGGTACTCAATAAATACTGTTGAATAAATTAATGAAGAAATCAGTAAATGGTTTGGTATGTATGTCAATATTCTAGTGGATTTCTTGGGAAAAGAATGGGAAATGAAACCAAGCAGGACCTTGTGGGGACCCCCTCCCGCCCACCTCCATACAATTTCTTTCCATCTCCCCTGTTTCTGGTTTCTTGTCTGTAGCAAAGTCTTCATCCAGCCTCCTAGACCTTCCCTGATTTCCAAAGGGCAGATTCAAACGATTGCTTGTTTAAACAGTGAAGTGAGGGAATACAGAAACAAAGGAGGAGCAGTGAATTAATAGAGCAGGGAAGGAGCAAGGTACTGGTTCCTCTGGAAGGAATACACATAACAATATCTTTGAGTTCTTCTACAGTAACTAAGGCCCCCACCCAGGAGGAGAATGGTAACAGCAGGCTGAGCACAAGATTCCTGGAACACTGCCCTGTTACCTCATCATCAAACAATCAGAAGAAAGTCAAACACCCTGCAGCGTTCACCCCAAATTTTGCATATAAAAACTTCTCCCCCAAAACCGGGCTTCCCTGGTGGAGCAGTGGTTGAGAGTCCGCCTGCCGATGCAGGGGACACGGGTTCGTGCCCCGGTCCGGGAGGATCCCACGTGCCGCGAAGTGGCTGGGCCTATGAGCCGTGGCCGCTGAGCCTGCGCGTCCGGAGCCTGTACTCCGCAGCGGGAGAGGCCACA